>NC_052532.1:174430232-174596482 GCF_016699485.2 Gallus gallus
ACCATCTAACACTTCTGACTCTAAATAGTTTAGAGAAAATGGGGAGAGAAAAGAAGTATTAAAAATTACACTTCAGGAAATAACTTAAGAATAGCATAGTATTTTTACAGGTAAATACAGCATTCAATTTTATGGTCATTACCATTATTCAACTCAGGATTCAATTTGGAAATATAAGTGTATGTCTTTAAAATCAGTTACTCTTTAATAGCAGCTTTCAGAGGGAGGAGACAGAAGGCAAGTGATGTATGTACAGATGCCCTAACCACCTGAGGACTGCGGTGGCGGTGTGGTGAAAGTTTCCAATATGAAACTGTAATTCAGAACTATTTATCTACTATAACAGTTAAACACACTACTGTCTGAAAGATTTTCCATTTGGAGATCCATAGGCCATTTCTCAATACTTTTCACACACAAGTGCAGCTAACTGTAGTACACCCCAATGATGGTTTCATGCCCTCTGCTCTATGCATAAAGCCACCTCTCTCAAGACGTCTCATAAAGTCGCCTATACTCTTCTTTACTTCCTACTTTTTTGCTTGAGTCACAGAAGGTGTCTAAACAAGATCTCAAAAGGAAGAAACTGTAAACACTACAGATTGGAGGTACAAGTTCTTTTCCCTTATTAAGATGCATTTTCCTGGAGTAACTTCTGTGTTCACATCCTTTTGTCCTGTAATGGTATGTGAGAGTATTCCAACCCCGCCCATTTGTACTACTTTTAACTTAAACGGGAGCTATTACCTTTAACAGGAGAAGAAAGCCAGAAATATCTGAAAGATTATGAAGATACTCATCATACACTGAATATTCTGATGTGAAGGAGTGAAAGAAAAAAAAAAAACACAAAAAAATCCCACCAACACAACAAAACCAGGGAAGTTCATTTTGGTTTCTAAGGCCACTGATGTGTCAGAAAAACAACAAGTGACCTCTAAAACTAGGACTGAAAAACAGAATTCATCTTTTTTCCCCCAGTTGATGTCATAACTAAGCAGTAACTATTTAATCTCTTTTCTTAACACCTCTACTGAAGAAAAAAAAGAAAAGAAGAGTCTTAAACATTAGAGGCTGGGAACATTTCTGCTCTGGAGTAACACACTGAATTACTGTCAGAACTGTCCTAGTTTGTATCCTTATAAACACAGCACTCAACCCATTTCTCCTAATTCCATTGTTTCCCTTAGCATGCTTGAATCAACACTACAAATCCAGCAGTACGTACTGCTCTGCAAGCCACAATGCTTTCTGACCCCAGCATTCCCTGGAGGTGTTCAAGGAATGTTCTGATGTTGTCCTGAGGGACATGGTTTAGTGAGAACTATTGGTGATAGACAGATGGTTGGACTGGATGATCTTGTAGGTCTTTTCCAACCTTGGTGATTCTATGATTCTTGGACCTCCCTGTCAAATGCCAAACTGATTATTTCACAATTCTTTACACTTGTCAAACAATGCTTTCACGGCATCCCCTTCAATTCAGATAAGGAGGAGAGACAACTATCTGAAGGATACATCATCCCATCTAGCCTGTGTCAATCTCTACAACATCCTTCTGCATCCACGCATGATTAATAAATTTCTGTTAATATTCTTCCCTTCTGCCACTGTTTCTCAAAATAACCAAAAAGCTCAAACCAGAGCGTACATTTTCACTTGTTCACTAATGTTCTAAGAACATAAAATCAAAACTTTTTCCTTGCCTATATATATTTTGCATTTGTTAAACAATGATAACATTCCACTTTCATAAAGTTTTGTCATGCTTTGAGCTATTAATGGATGAAACAAGTATATAAAGGATATAGCAAAAGTACAAAAAACAAACTCACCACAGAAAAATGAGTATTGAGGTGAAATTTTGTAATTACACAAAACCTATTTAATAGCCATAGGTAGTAGTCTTGCTCCCTCTTGAGCCTGTGCCCTTTTTCTCTCTCAGCTTTCCTACACGGTCTTATGCCTTCACTTAAGCCAATACAAATCTGGTCGTCATCCAAAGGCACTGTAACCTAATTTGATTCATAGATTCAACAGAAATTGTTGTTTTGTTTTTTAAATGGCCACATTAAATTCACAAAGGCAAGCCAATTCACAAAGTGGGGACAGACAGCTGGAAGAGAAAATAAGCTACGTGGTCATTTCAAGACGTACCATGCAACTTAACCTCAGGCTTCCTTCCCAGTACATTGAGTAGTAGTAATAAAAAAACAATGCTTACCAAGATCTTTTATGTCATCTCTAGCATTTAGTTTTACCGTCTCTGGTATGGACAGCAGACTTGTATCATTCTTTGCAGTATATCCATCATCTTCAGATAAAAAGTTGTGCAAAACCTGCAAACCAAAGATACAGTCCAAGATGACATGGAACATATGTTTGTATACCTTGTATATCGGTGACATGAACAGTAAAGCATGCAGCTATAAACAACTGCAATTTCTAAATAATTCTGCATCTCTTAGAATAAAAAGTAGTGTTCCTACAAGTATACTGCTTACTTATTTGCAAGAAGATGATCTCCATCTTCAGTGCAAACCAGCTTTCATTCTGTAAGCAACACAGCGTCACACAGGGGTAGTGAATGGGTTCACCAGTGTGCAGTAAGCAAGCCTCTCAAAAAGAAACAGAAGAGCCACTTTTTTGTGCAGTGGTTTTTCTGTTACAAATATTAACTGTGAAGTTTCAGGTATTAAGAATGAAATCCCAGTAGTGACGTTCCTGGTTTTCAGTCTCAATAATCATTCAGCTTTAATATATAAAACTACAGTTAAGCGGGGAAATGTCCCTTATGTAACAGTATCAAAGGACTGAAATGAAGCCTCAATTTTAACTCTTAGTATAGGGTTTGAGCACAAGAACTTATTGGACAACTTAAGTCCAACAATAACTCAAAACTCTGACAGAAGGAGAATAAAGTGGAACAAGTAAACCCTCAGATAATTGGTATGTTGCAATTCCTAGCTTTGATTTCTCTTTGAATGACTCCCACTGCTACTGAATCCAAATTTATATTTTATTCTTTACAGTGAAAATATTCCTCAAAGGGGGTATTTGTGAAAATATGATCGATAGCTATGTTTTGCAAACTTACTTCAGTGAGCAGTAACTTTTTAAAATAGCCAGAATAGCCAGATAGGAAGACCTAGAACATAAACATACAACTAAAGAGCTTAACTGAAATTAAAGAATAGCACAGCTCTTAAAAACTACTTACTATCTCAGCTCTTTCATCCTGCTGCTTTGCTCCAGAAATAGAATCATTCTCTCTAGCTTTAGAAGAAAGACAGAGAAGTCAATTCATTTGCTCCTAAGTGATTTACTGAGAATGTTGAAATACATTTGATTTGGGATGGTTTTCATTTGATTATTTTAAACACACCTTAAATCTGTAAACAAAAAAACCTAATAAAACTAACTAGAAGTTCTAACTTAAACATCCTACAGGTAAGTCTGAGGGACAGCGTATGTATTTTTAGCAGCATAAAACACCCTAAGTCAAATAATCTGGTTGCTGCCATGTAGGTGTACCAGTCTACCAGCAAGAGCCACTACTGCTGCCATTCCCCTTTCCAGCAGTTATTCATGGTACTACTCCCTCTTTTTTTTTCCTCATCCAGATCCTGTGACAGATCTTCAAGCAGCTATCAGGACTTTTTTTTCCTCTCTATTTCCACCCACAAGAACAGTAATGTCTTTTCAACTCCATTACAAATGAAGAATGTGAATCCTACTTTTAAGATGATTTAAGCGCAGTATCTTGAAATAACACTTTTCACAGACGTGGCATCTAGGCTCCTCTATGGTATTAAGACTAATAAATTGAACTCCTCTTCTGTAGCAGCCAAACGACTTTTGATTTTACAGGTAACAGATGGCAGAAAGTTGACTTCATGACTATAAAATAATTGTGCTCATCCAGGTAATGAGAAAATGAGAAGGAGAGTTCAAAGCAGAACTCATTTCCCAGAAGAGTACCATTAAGCTATGGGTGCTTTCCCCAGTCTTTCAAGTCACATCATTCAGAAGTCACAAATACCCAGTTAAGAGCAACACTCGGACCCTGCTAACAGAGGGGATCTCCAGTTTTGGCATGTACTCCTAGTATGCTTTAGATGCTTTGCATGCACATACTTTACAAGTCTGTATACTTTGTATACTTCATACAATGATAGTTTAACAATAACAAAAAAAAACCCACTGACAATAGATAAACAGACATCCAGGTCTTCTCATTTTCTCAAGAATTTTTATCATCAACTCATTAATTCAAATTTCTTTTTGCTTGTTGACCATGCTAATGAAATTCCACTTACAACAACACTAAGTCAAGCCTTGATGTTTGACATCACATTAGCGACACTTTAGCAACCACCACCTCAGTTATACTGGCACAGCTGTTTGTGCAGCTGCACAGGAAATAAGGGCCAAGAATTGTCCAGTCTGAATAATCTAGAAAATACAGTCTTCAACTGGATCAGCATCTCAGCCTGCCCACCTGCACCAATAAAACGGTGAGCCCAGAGAGAGCTCAAAATGCAAATGCCAGCATGGCTGCTGAGAAGTTTACTCAAGTTGCAACCTTATACTTAATAACATATTCACATGACCTAATAGTTGTCTAGTTTTTTGGTGGAAGAAGCACAAGGAATTGTTATCCAATCATCTTTCCATGCTTTGCCACATTGTTTCTAAATTTATATCCCCTAAATCCTTATACATGAGAAGAAAACATCTGCAAAGCAAGGATACATTCAATTTCATTTCTTCTATTTAGGGTTACATTACTTACAGTCACCCACAAAGCATCACTGTGAGAGTTGAAAAAAATAATAACAATGAAGTGTCAAAACCGGAAGTTTTTGATTCTTTGCAACTGTTCATTTTCAGAGTTACCTATTATCACTGTCACGCCAAGTGTAGGAGGAGTAGCTAAAGAACTTGTCCAGGACATTTCTGGATCCACTTCTGCTCCCAGACTTTCAGAAATCCGTTTCGGAGTTGGGATCTAGAAAAATATTTTAAAAGTTTTATTTTTATACAGAATTCTAAACACACCACTCCACAAAAAGAAAACAAAGTGCAGGGATGAAATATTTACCTCCAAGAATTTTGGTGTGCAAAACAAGCTTCCATATGGTCCTAAAAAACATTACATAATGAGGGCAACAAGGTTGACTTAAGAAATGAAGACATATCTACAGATATCAGACACTTTGTAGAATGAAAAAATGAAAATACAAACCAGGTATATTACTTCTCTGTGGTGTTCTGCAAGGATTCCTTACAATAGCTGGACTGCAAAATAAAAAATAAATTTAATGCATCCATTTCTGAAAATAATAGTAAATACTCATAGCAGACATTATGTACATTATTGCCTCTGTTATTTCTTTTCTTTGCCACCACAGCTATTTCCCTGACTAAATAACACATTTCTTCTAACTACCAGTCAGAATTTCAGAATTTTAAACCCTACCGAATTTATGTCAAACAGTAAAATGCCTCCTTTGTGAAATACATTAATTTTCAATGACATTTGTTCAATAAACAGTATGCTAAACTTCAACAGAATTACGGATGTCTTAACATGCTATATGAAACTATGGAAATTTATAATCAGTATGAGAGCCTTCAGCAGATGAATCTGAAAAATATGCATTTAAGTGTAAAAAAAAATAATAAAAATCAGGGCCATTACCAAAACATCCCAGTAAGGATTAAATACAGTTTTTACAAACTACTACTGTAGAAGCATGTGATGCATCACAACTCTTAGCTCTTGCACTGGATGTTAAGGATTTGGGAAGCTGAAATACTGTCAGTAATTGTCACATGGCAGCTACAAAGAAGCAGGAAAATAATTGGAAGATCACCTAAACATAAAGAAGTCTTCAGAATTAGCTAGCATTTTATCTTCCATTTGTTTAGCAACCGACAAGTATCATGAGCACACAAGATATGGGAGATTATTCACCACTCTGAAGAAGTTCAGCAGAAAAATACAGAGGTTTTAAAGTGCTTTTTGTTTAAAATTCAGTTTATCTGGATCCTATATCCACATTGATAAATTTAGCATACCTAGCAGCAGTGTAGTTGTGGCAGATACCATGAGGAGAAGCGAGTATTTGATTTTCTTGATCTGCCTTTCTTCCTGCCATACTTGGACTTAGCAAATTCTCTCTGCCTACAACATAAAACATAATAATCAACACAATCTTGCAGTAAGTTTCAATTTTGAAGTGTAAAGTAAGTTTCAATTTTGAAGTGCAAGGATAAGCTTTAAAAAATACACAAAATATGATTTTAGTACAAAACCCACACCTAACGCTATGCTTTCCTCTAGTGCTTTGAACGTATTCAAATTGTATATCCAAACAGAGCTCACCATATTTCTGCCAAATTTATATGTACCGTCAAAAATAATTCATTTGATCACCTTATTAATTTGATAACATTTATTTCAGTATATTTCCAAGAAATTATTCAAGCTACATGTTCATGCATATCAGCGTGCTACATTATATTGTGCACTTTCTATCATTGCAGAAGCTACCCTTAGAGGAAACCAAGCGTATCCAAACATGCATTATCACTGATCACTCTCAAATTTACTTAAGACAAAACATCTCTTGATTTGAGTAAGTAGTACTGAATAAAAAAATTACTTCTGAAACTGTTATTGGAGGTGCTGACAATGGTACTGGCAGCAGGTGCTACTTACATGCATCTCCAGGTACACGTATGCCCAGCAAAGCAGCAGAATCCTCCTGACAGTGAGCTTATCACATGAATGAGCATCCACTCAAAACCGTTCCCAGTGAGAAAATGCCCAGTGGACTTCCTTCTCAGAAACCAGATTTCTGCATTCCTCTCTACTCCTGAGTTCCTGAGTCTATATGCACTGCATGTCTGCACCCCAGTACCAGACCTCACATCCATCCATGCTCATTTTCACAAGAAGGAAACAGAGGCACACGAGCCAGTTGACTAATCAAGAAAATAGAGAATAAGACCTCGGGCCAGACATGGGTAACCACTGAAACTTCATTAACAGTCTTCACTTTACAGGGGGGGGGGTCTAAACAAGTGTCTGCTGTGCAATAGAACCACCACAGGGCTCCTTTGTTTCTATCTTGTGAAATGCTACCAGTAATTCACTAGGGAATTAAAATACTACAGAAGTTTGCATAACTAAAGTTAGAAGAAATGTAGTCCCAGCTAAATTGAGCACAAGCTCAAAAACAAGAGAAACCAGAAGGGTAACAGTGTTCTATGGAAGCAAAGTTATATTTGAATGCTAAGATGGTTCTACACCTCTAAAAACTCTGCTTTAGGGTCTAAAGACAAATTCAACAACAAGCAGAGTCTTGCGTTCATCTGTAGCCTATTTAGAAAAGCTCATCTTATTGCTAGGAGGACACAGTAGATGTACAAACAAAACACTGCAGGGAAAGGGTTAGACATTCTTCTACATAAAAAATTCTTACACATGATCCTGCATATATCCCATAGAAAAGAATCATCTTTCTGTGCAATGAGGATAGGTACAATGGCTAGCAGGTAAAAATTTACTCACTTGTTTCCATTTTTTTCTGATCCAATTCTTTTCCAGGAGAAGAAAAAGGCGGCATTGTATTCTGTTCTTTAAAAATCAGTGGAGTTGATGCCAACTGGCTGTCCGTAGAAGATTTTGCCTTTGGAGTTTTAAAAGTTTGATCAAACCATCCAATGGGACCCTCAGGTTCTCCTAACAACTTAGGCTCATACGGAGGTGCTTCTGAGCTGAGCTCTTCAAACCAGTCAAGACTTACAGGCCCCAAGTCTATGAATAAATACATACAGGTAAAACAAAAAACCAAAAAACCATGGAAATCTTAATTCTATATATGACACACGTAAGAGAACATCACAATTAGCTGTACAGAATCAAAGCTCTATACAGGATGGGAAAATATGTATTATGCACTCACATGCTAGTAGCAAAATGCTTTACCTCTTCCACTGCCATAATTCTATTCCTGGACAGATCACAGAATCTGTCAATGAATCAATGAATCGCTTGAACTGGAAGGGATCTTTAAAGGCCATCTGGTCCAATTCCCCTACAGTGAATAGGGATATCTACAGTTCCACCAGGGGCTCAGAGCCCCATCCAGCCTGACCTTGAGTGTCTCCAGGATGGCACATCCACTACCTCTCTGAGTAACCTGTCCCAGTGCCTCACCACCCTTACTGTAAAAAGAAAAAAGTTTTTCTAATATCTAGTCTAAATCTCCTCTTTTCTAGTTTAAAACCATTTCCCCTTGTCCTGCAACAGACCGCGCTAACACGTCTGTCCCCTTCCTTCTTATACCCCCCACTAAGATACTGAAAGGTCACTCTCAGGTCTCCCCAAAATTTGTCTTCTCCAGGCTGACCAGGCCCAGCTTGCTCAGCCTGTCCTCCTAGAAGGATGTAGCTTTGAGTTCTGATACCCACAAAATGTAAATAAACAAGAAGCCTGTCAAATTTCTAAGACCTTAAGCGAACCTAACAAAAGAGCTAATGAACATCCAGTTTGTTTTAAATCTTTTCATTTAAGTTGATGCCTTATTTCACACATAACAGCAGGTTAAACAGGTCCCTTTCAGCATTTGCTGATTATACAAACTGAGGAGGAACGACTGACACACTGGGAGGTTGTGCTGCCATTCCACGAGACCTGGACAGGCTGGAGAGTTGGGCAGGGAGGAAACTGATGAGGCTTAACAAGAGCAAGTGTAAAGTCCTGCACCTGGAGAGGAATAACTGCATGAATCATTACAGTTTAGGGGATGGCCTGCTGGAGAGGAGCTCTGCAGAGAAGGACCTGAGTATTCTGTTGAACAGCAGGTTGGCCATGAGCCAGCAGCATGCCCCTGTGGCCAAGGCCAATGGTATCCTGGGGTGCATTAAAGAGTGCGGCTAGCAGGTCGAGGGAGGTGATCCTCTCCCTCTTCTCTGCCCTGATGAGGCCACAACTGGAGTACTGTGTCCAGTTCTGGGCTTCCCAGTTTAAAAAAAAAACAGGGATCGCCTAGGAGTCCAGTGGAGGGCCATAAAGATGATAAAGGGTCTGGAGCACCTTCCACATGAGGAAAGGCCGAGTAACCTGGGCCTGTTCAGCCTGGGGAAAAGAAGACTGAGGAGGCATGTGATTAATGTTTATAAGTATCTAAAGGGAAGTGGGGGGCAAATGGATGAGGCCAGCATCTTCTCAGTGGTTCACAGGAGTAATGGCCCAAAACCTGAACACAGGAAGTTCTGTACTAACATGCACAACAACCTCTTTACGGTAAAGGTGACAGAGCACCAGAACAACTTGCCCAGAGAGGTTGTGGAGTCTCCATCTATGGAGATATTCAAGACCCACCTGAACGCCTGTGCAACCTATTGTAGAGTTCCTGCTTTAGCAGGAGGGTTGGACTCAATCTCCTGAGGTCCCTTATAGCCCCTGCAATTCTGTGATTAATGTGCTGTACTACCACCAGCTCATCTGGCAAAAGACTGACCCTGGCCTGCATATAGGTACGTAAGGAAAATCAGGTTTAAAAAAAAAAAACAAAAAACACTATGATTTAAAGAAAAATATAATAAAGTAGGTAATAATGAATAGAAATTTGAGCCAAGAACAACCTGCATAGTACTTTTCCATGAAACAGAAGAATCATAGAATCTACTGAGTTGATCTACAATGAACATCGAGTCCAACTCCAGGCTGCACACAGCAGCACCCCAAATCCAATCCCAAAGTCTGAGAGCGCTGTCCAAATGCTCCCTGAGCTCTGGCAGCTCGGGGCCGAGCCCACTGCCCTGGGCAGGCTATTCCATGCCCATCACCCTCTGGTGCAGACCCTTTCCCTCACCCCCAGCCGCCCCACCCCTGACGCAGCTCCATGCCGTTCCCTCGGGCCCTGTCGCTGTCACACAGAGCAGAGCTCAGCGCTGCCCCTCCGCTCCCTGTGAGGAGCTGCAGCCGCCATCAGGCCTCCCCTCAGCCTGCTCTGCGCTGAGCACATCAGGAGCTTCAGCCGCTCCTCATACGTGTTCCCCTTTAGATCCTGCACATCTCGGCAGCCCTCCTGTGGCCGCCCTCTAATCGCTTTGTGCCCTTCGCACTGCGATGCCCAAACCTGCGAGCAGCACTCAAGGTGAGGCCGTGCTGGTGCAGCACAGAGCGGGATGAGAAGAGTTTACAGATAGCACATAAAAGATGATAACATCCATAAAACAACTCTAATACACGTTACCGTAGTCAAATTGTACCTGAATCGCTACAATGCGCCTTAAATACTTCAAAGAAAGTAGGTCTTTTCCCAGATTTGTAAGCCATTTTTTTATCTCACTGGAACACTTGTTGGCAAACCTGAGAAGAAATAAGGAAACAGCGCCTGACGCAGAGCTCACAGCGCACCGCTGCCCTGCCTGCCCTGCCCGCCACTCGCTCCGCACGGCCAAACGCCGCCACGAGACCCTCCGCGCTGGCAGTTACCTCAGCGGCACGCTCCAGAAGGAGGTGACCGGCTGACACCGCTCCCCGCGCACCGATGGACACCGAACGCCCTCACCCCGCGGCACCGAACGGCCTCGCGAGGATCGAGCCGCGACCCCGGAAGGGCAACAACGTGGAGCGCCCACGCCGGCTGTACGCGGATATTACCTCCCTCCGGCCCCCGGGAGCGCTCCGGGACCGCAGCATCGCCCCAAGCGCGGGGCTCCCCGCGGGCACGGCACAGCCACACCGAACTGCGCGCTCCCGCGGCGCCGCCACGTTCAAAGCTTGGCGCCAACACCGCCTCACGACGCATGCGCGCTGCGGCCAGCGCCGTGCCCGCCTCCCCGCGGAGAGGACGGAGGCGGCGCAACGGCCACCGCCCCTCAGCGCCGCGGGCCGGTTGGCGCTCCGCTCGCTCCTCCCTCAGCGCCGAACTCACGAACTGAGCGCCGCCAAGCACGGGAGCCGCGATGTGGCTCTGTGTGCCTGACACGGGACGGTGTGACTTTTGCACCTGCTTTCCCGCATGACCCGTTTCTCACAGCGCACTGTTCTTCTCCTGATGAGATACCAACCCCCCCCCGCGCACTCACCGGCTACAGGAAGCATTATAATCCTCTGCATACACGTCCGTTCCCCAGACTCTTGATTCTTAGCCTCAGCAAGGAGTCCATAAAACAGCTTCAAGTCAGATGGAAAATTCTTCCTGCTACCACTCTGGAGTTAAACATCTTCCATGCCAGCCGGCTGTCCACCTGCTCTTGTGGCAAGTGAGGCCCTGGCACAGGCTGCCTGCGCAGAGCTGGGGCTGCCCCATCCCTGCAGGGGCTCAGGACCAGGCTGGATGGGCCCAGGCAG
The DNA here is from genome assembly GCF_016699485.2 of Gallus gallus. Lineage (NCBI taxonomy): Eukaryota > Metazoa > Chordata > Aves > Galliformes > Phasianidae > Gallus > Gallus gallus. The sequence continues at coordinate 174,441,610 of NC_052532.1, forward strand.
GCTGAGCTGCTGGGTGCCCGGCAGCCCATAGCAGGGTGCTGGGACTGGATGGGCTTTGAGGTCCCTTCCAACCCAAACCATCCTGTCATTCCGTGAGTTTGAGATTGTGCTATAAAAGGGCCTCTCCATACCAGTCACTCTTCTATAGTTCTGTCACACTTATTCATGTGCCATCCTCATCAGATTCTCTTCACATTCACATTTCTCTTCAATTTTTCTGTCCCTTCACTTTCCAACAAACTTCTTTTAATCCCGCAGAAGGCTGTGCAGGTGCAACTATTGCTTCTTCCCATAGCACTGTAGAAGCCATACCATTTATTCAGATGATGGCTCATACGTTCTATGCTATTCTCCATCCTATATTTTTCCCACCCAGGCTGCAGTCATAAGTTCTACCTTGGTCACCTTGATATCTTGTTTTCTTCCATTCACTTGATATGGATGGTGCTCTGAAAAACCAAACAGCACCTAACCTCAACCCATCTTGTGTTTAGCTACGAGTATTTCCTGAAAAGTAATGCTTTGTGTTCCATAAAAAAAAGTTTTGTACCAGGAATTCAGGCACTCAAATGGATCTTTCTCATCTACAGAGTGGGAGTTTAAAGGTATCATCCCTACCGATTCTTCCAGACTTGTTGCTCCACGGCTTCTATAATGCAATGCTTTTATATAAAGATGAGGGGTGGTGTGAAGAAATTATGGAGCACCACAGCAAGTCCAGAGGTGCGGGGGATTCTACAGTCTCTACAGATTCACATACACAGCTTTGATGAATTTAATTCATAGAATCATAGAATGGCCTGGGTTGAAAAGGACCACAGTGATCATCGAGTTTCAACCCCCCTGCTATGTGCAGGGTCGCCAACCAGCAGACCAGGCTGCCCAGAGCCACATCCAGCCTGGCCTTGAATGCCTGCAGGGATGGGGCATCCACAGCCTCCTTGGGCAACCTGTTTCAGTGCATCACCACCCTCTGAAAAATTATATAATGTCAACTCTGTTATTTTAGAACTGACGTTACTAAAGCAATGCAATCAGGACAGAAGGACTATTAGTCTAATACGAAGGCGCCCGTATAACTGTAATTTATTTCATTATACAGATATTAAGCCACTTTTCCCAATCGAACTGCTTTCCCTCCGGGGTTTTGTACCAGCTGAAGTATGCCCCATCTCCCACAACAACACAGCTAAGGAAAAGCAGTATGCAGACGATCCTTAAGTAATGGGGATGTTAAAACCTTTTAGGAGCGACAAAGACTTCTTGTAAAAGATTAATGGCCCGCATTCTCTGCTCGGTCACCAGTGGCACCGTCAGTTTATCGGGGCTTTGTCAGCTTTAGCTTCTCAGTTCCCTTCTTTTCAGCCACCAGGCAGAGCTGCCATGTGAAGGCCCTGGAACCCTCAGCAACAGGACGGAGGGCAGGAGGAACACAGGCTGCGCCTAATTGCCTCCTCAATTAGCAGCAATTAGCACCGGCTCGCAGACGGGATAAAAGCAGGCCCGGGAGCCGCCCCTAGCTGACCTTTCTGCAGGTACCACCATGGAGAGCTTCGTCTTTCCTCCGTTCGGCTCGTTCCAGGGCTTCAGGGGCGGCCTGACGCCCAACCGCAGTGGGGAGTTGACGCCGAAGCAGCCGAGCTGGAAGCAGAGCAAGAGCAGCGGCCTCAGCCCCTTCCCCGTGGGGCCGCCCACCCCGCTGTCGGCCGACTACCTGGACAGCTGCCGCCGGGCGCAGCTCAAGGCGCTGCTGTCGCAGGTGAGCCCGGGGCTGACGCCGCGGCTGCGCCGGGCCAACACCAAGGAGGTGGGCGTGCAGGTGAACCCGCGGGCCGACGCCGCCGTACAGTGCTCGCTGGGGCCGCGCACGCTTCCCGCCAGCCGCCCTCTCACCCCCGCCGCCCGCGCCCGGGGCCGCCTCGCCCTCTACTCGCCCTTACTGAACCCCCGCCTCTTCACGCTGCCCGAGGCCGCGGCGCACCAAGAGGACGAAGCGGCGGCTGCGGCCGCCCCTGAGGAGCACAAGGCGGAGGGCCGTAGCGACGAGCAGCGGGACGGCCCGGCGGAGGCTGCGGCTCCGACCGAGGCGCCGCGGGAGCAGGGTGTCGCCCCTGGGCGTCGGGCCGCCTTCCAGGTGCGTGGGGCGGGGGGAGGGACGGGGACCGGGGGGTGATGAGCCCTGTGGTGGCGCTTTGGAGCGGAGAGCCCCGTCCCCTCAGCCCCGGCGGTAGCAGCTGCCCTGTGAGCATTCCGCCCCTGTAGGCTGCTGGTGCTGCGGGCAGGAGGATGCTGAGCGACCTCTCTCCGCAGTTCTTGGAGCAGAAGTACGGCTATTTCCACTGCAAGGACTGCAAGACCAGATGGGAGAGTGCTTACGTGTGGTGCATCTCCGGGAGTAACAAGGTACTTTATGTATAACAAAGCAGGCCTTGTCTTGCTCCTGACACTTCTAAGGTGCGACACTCCATCTGTGAGAAATCAGTCATGGTTTTGGCACAAATGTTGGGTGATGGTATTCAGTGTCTTGAGTAAAGCACTGAAGACTTCATCTTCTCAGGTGTACTTCAAGCAGCTCTGCCGCAAATGCCAGAAGGGCTTCAATCCCTATCGGGTGGAGGCAATCCAGTGCCAGGTGAGCTACAGGTTTCGTTTTTTTGGTAAGACTGCATGAGTTGATCATGTACTCAGATAGTTTGTTGTTACTTAGATAATTCTGTCAGAACTAGAAAGACTTTAGGAAAGGGGTCATGGCATAGGATTCATCTTCTTGATGAACAAGATCAAGAAGATTCTTGTTGATTATTTTTTATGACCTGAACAGATTTCTGTTCATACCATCTAGCATCCCATTAGCAATGTGCACGGTAGTGTTGTACTTCTAGGTGAGAAGCTTTTACAGCTTAACTTCACGGGGTTTATTGCAAAAGCTCTTTTAAGCCTATCAGCTCAAGTACCTTCTTATGATTAAGGGAAACCAACTGTCACTTTGCCATGATGCATGCCTCTGATCAGCTCCCACTGTCTCATTTCTTAAGACCTGCTTCAAGACTCGCTGCTCCTGCCCTCAGAAGAAAAGGCACATTGATCTCACAAGACCTCATCGCCAAGAACTCTGTGGCCGTTGCAAAGGCAAGAGGCTGTCCTGTGATAACACCTACAGCTTCAAGTACATTGTCTGACTTGTGTGCCCTCCAATTTGTGCTCTGCACTTTGTCAGTCTTTTGTGATGTTTTGACCTTAGGCTTTTGACCTGGCACTGGATAATGGATGAAGACTTCTGTGTTATTTATAAAATATTTAACTTTATTGTATATATGCTATAATTAAAGTTCAATAAAAGTTTGCACTGATTTGTTACCTGCTTGTTTCATCTTGCTGTGATCAAGGAGGAAAGCGTATCTGGAAAGAAACAACCTGATTTCCCACATAGGGTTTGGTTTTAGTCTACCTTTGGATAAGGTTTAATATGTAGCAGTAAACAGCTTTCACTCAAACTGAACTAGGGTGGAAGAAGGTTTTGGGGGGAGGGGCGATTATGGTAAAGGTATCTGCATGGTTCTTTCCCCCTTAGCAAATGTATACTTAAAAATCAGGTAGCAGGTTTCTCAGAATATTGTCTGTACCTTGTAAGAAGAGTAAGCTGGCATATCTTCAGAAGCTTTTTGAGATGAGTTTTCTGGTCTGTAGACACTGCAGCTACAGAAACTGTTATGCTACAACTGTCTTTGCTTAATTCAACTGAAGAGCATTCTGGTCTTGCATGGTATCTCAAAGGTAGTGAGTAATTGAACATAATTAATGGGAACAAAATCCTTCTTGAAAAACCTTTTATAGAAGCATAGTTAAGATGTTGCTACTGTTGTGCTGTTTTAGGGCTTTGTGGGGGCAGAAGCCAAAAGAGGTTCAGAAGGAAGGAAAAGCTTTACTATATGGACAGTCAAGTATAACAAGCTGTTCAGGGAAGTAGTGCACTCCATCTTCAGAGGTTTTCAAGATCCAACTGGCTAAATGCCTGAGTAACTTGACCTCGTGGCTACTGCTGCTTCAAATAGAGGTAGGGCAAGGTGACTTCTTCCTGAAGTTCTTCCTCCAGTTTTTTCCAACTTGAATTTTCCTGTGATGAGGATCCTCTTAAAATCAAGCAAGCATTCTCAAAAAGGGGTAAGGGGGAGAGGGCTTTACTGTGTTCTGAGAGCAGAGGCTGAGTCACTTCTCCCAGGTCTCTTTCAATGTAATAATTTTAACCATAAGCCATGGAATAGGTGTCTTCTGGGGACTGCTTCTCATCCATACCACCGGCAGCAATATAGGTTCAGATACGGACACAGTCTTAACAACCAGTACTCTGCTGTGATTATATATGACTTTTATATTTTAGTTAAATGGATGTACTGATCCAAATATCAACCAAAATTACTTCACAAAAACAGTAAGTGTATTTACAGAGTGAATAAGTTACATAGTTGTCAGAACAAAAGTGTCTCAGATGCGCATCAGATTTACATGCATACATTTAACACTGGACAGCAGTTAAATGTAAGAAAAAAAACATACAGGTATGACTTTTATATATATACATTACAAATAAAATAGGACATCTGTTTAAAGAAACTTAACATGAGAACTTGCATTTCACGTTAATATTTTTTACTTTTTATACTCAAAATTTATATTAAATAAAAATATGCATGCAATACAGTTCAAAAGATTTGACTGCGATGGGACTTTCTCCTACAAAATGGCAAGTTAAATTAGATCAACCATCTTTTAATAGTATAAATATATTGATAAAAGCAACCCTCTAGTAAAAAGCCACCAAGGTTCTTAAAAAAAAAAACAACAGAACAGAAAATCTACCAAGACGCTCGGGGGGGCCTAAGAACAGACCTCTGCAATATGATCCAGTACCTTCAGAGACAGTAGCCTAGTAACATCGGGAAATGTACTTCATAGCAGCTCGTTGTTTTAAGATACGGTAATCATATTCAAATTACAGTGTACATTAAACTGTAGTCCATTTACTGTTTGTTTCATACACACAGGCTCTCAGCTTTTGACCAACAAGTTTGCGAGATTCCGTGGCCAGCTTCATTCTGCCCATCTTTCACTCAACCAAATAAGAGAAAAAAAGGAAAAAATGTACAAGTTTTTTCTTTTTTTTTTAACAAAAAATATTATTTTGTGAAGGAAACATTGCACTTCTGCCAACCTAAAGTTAATTTGCTATAAAGGAAGTATTGTTCAGTGTAGTAGGCTTTGGTATGCAACGGAAGTCACTTCTTCAGTAGTGAGTTGCAGTTGCTCAGTGAAATGCTAACTGGTTTTTGTGCAACAGAGAACAAAGGATGTTGTCCTGGATGCACTATGCTACCTTTGTCCTTACAGTATTGCTACACATTTGAAGTTCAGCCCGTAACTTTTTAGAAGAAATCCTATATGTAACAAGAGTGAATACAGTTTGACCAAACCTTTGTAAGGCTGAGAAGACATTGAGCCACCTCACTCCAACAGGGCAGCACTCCCAGCTTGACAGAGGGGCCCAGAGTCCTGTCAGAGACTTGTGCCGGAAACGCTGGAGTCTGGGAGAAAAGTATTGATGACCCGGTAACTCTGAGCTCTGCGAATCATGTCGCGGATCTCTATGTTCAGCTCCATTAATTTGGTACAGATTTCTGTCAGGCTCTGGTTAGAGCCCACCAGTGCATAGGTGCCCGTCTGACCCAAGGTTTGGTGCCGGAAGTAAATGTTCAGCAGCGTCTGGACTTCATCATCAGAGCTGCTTCCAAAGATGTCATTGGGCCACAGAATCCTACAACCCAACAGGAAAAGAATGTGCGTATCACTATGGGTTATTAGCACAGACCGAAACCAGGTGACAGAGGTCTCAACAAAGAGAACAGAACTGGACACATTACAAGCCAAAGGAACACTCTTTTTTATGCCACTCAATTGTTATTGATAGCAGACACTGAAATCACACAAATGCACAATTCCTATTTTCTAAAAATAAAAGGCTAAGAAACCTCATTCAAATCAGTGAAGTGAAACCAGACTGAACGTCAGCTGATAGCAGTGACATACATATAGAAAGATTCTTGGGGCTTCACAGCAGTACTTTTATCTACGCAATGCCGTTAAACATCTTCACGGTGGTAAACATCTGTGTTTGTATTACTGATTTCATATCATTGCTTATGGCACACCCCCACAAAAGCTAATAACATCAGTGCCCCACATATCTGCTGAATCGTAAGATTAATAAGGGTGACTCGGCACATTACATTTAGTATGAAGTTAGGAGGATAACAAGTGCATGCTCATCTAATAACATGAAAGTCTACCATGCACTGCATAGTACCACTTGCCTGCATTCCCTTATTTGCCGGACGGCTTTAACCAGTTCGTTGTTTTTCAAACACTCCAGCATGGACTGAATAGCTGCTTCTGTAGAATTGAAGGTGGGCTCAGATTCCACGCTCAGAGGCTCGGCTGCAATGGCGGCAGTAGCATCCTTAAGATTTTTCTTCAACTCACTCAGTTCTCTTGACATATTTAGCAGCTGTTTCAAGGAGAAAGATGTGAGACGTGTGTTTTCATTCTCCGTAGGCACCAAAGAGTGGTTATTTCAAATCTGTTCTAATTAGCAGTACAGGTTATAGAAAATACCCACTTTAACACAAGGACATTCCTTGAAACTTTGTGCTCTGTACTGCACACAGAAAACACAAACTACACATTTTTAAGCGTTGAGTTTAGGATTAACCATGTTGTAATTTTGTCCTCCTTTTGCAAGAGCACTTCTGAACATCTTCTATCTGTCATTGCCACTTCATATCTACTTTCATACAACTATGGATAAGTTCATGAAAACAACTTTTAATTCTCTTATCGTTGATATTATTTATTTACAGTACACATGCAGGAGCTGATAGGGCTGGAACTGTATGGTCCTTTTCTTGAAGGCTGAAAAGTTAAAGACCTACCTTTAGATGCTCATGTGTATTAAAAATAACCACTGTCACATGAACCAAAAATGGAACTTATTTTACATAACTGCTCATGGCTCCAGCAAAATGGGCTAATTTTGTGGTGAAACAATTGTCCCTCATATTGTTGTTGTCCTGTATGTCCATAGGCTGTGTTATTTATAACAATTAATCTAACAAAATGATCTACTAAACAGTTATAGAAATCAATCCTCTAATAAAGAAGATATTTCTCAAATCTAAACCACTCTAACTAGATTCCCAGTACCTGGTTTTCTCTTAGAAGGAAGCAGCCCACTTACTTACAAGACAGCCTGGAGAACAGTTTCTTAAGACACAGTCAGTATTCAAAGTACTTCTACTATTATGGCACATCTCACAACTAACAAAACAAACCATCTCTGTTTACTAGAGAATCTGCAATATACTAGAACACGACATAGCATTCGCTTTGTCGCTTAAATGTTTGTTTTACAGCCGTAAGCAAAGTACATACAGTAACTTCTTCCCCTCAGCAGTTTAAGGTATATGCACTTAATCAGGAGAAAAATATACAAGGAATGGCAAGTTAATGTTACTGTCTCTCCTGAAATGATGATCATTCAACTTAGAGAGATAACCTTGAAGATAACTTCAAAAGTAGCATGTATTTTATGCCACTGCTGGCAATAATTTCCTTGAAAAAGATATGTTGTTATGTTATAACTACTTAAGAATGTTTGTAATGCTGACAATGAAAAAGACTCAATCATGGGATTTTGTTAACTACAGTTTTAAAAGATGTTTTAAAACACTCTTGGGAAGAATTTAACTGATTTCAGTTTGGTTACCCACAGAACACGATCAGGAAGTACACTTGCAGTCAAAATATAAAGTAGTTCTACATTAAAGACCTTTGTTTCCAAAGGTATGAGAGGATGCAAAAACATGTAAAGCTGCTGCAGACATTTCTGGTATTGTGTACATGCAGCGGAGATGGTTTATATGGCTGGAAATTACAATATGTGATTCCAGGCACAACCTCAGTTCTGTATCTGCATTAATTTACCAAGCTTTGTTATTGTCATGCTCCACAAATCAACAAAAAAACAGTCATGATCAAAAGGGAGATTTCTTGCATGTATGAAGAAAGCTCAAATCTCCTACAAATTAAGGCCTCAAGGAAAAAACTCACTTGCAGATGTTTACACAGTGTGAGCACTCCCTTACATATAAAGTACATGAGTGAAATTAAGATTGCAAATATAATTCTAGTTAATTACCAGTGACTGAAATGACTTTTGAAGACCGAAGTTATAGAAAGAAAGCAGGCTGTTAAAGTACAGTCAGTTATAAAAATGCACAATTTCAACTAATCCTTAATGAGGATGCTGCTGTATTGAAGTATTCTGTCTGAAGGTTCCTATTCAGGGTAGAACCCTGTAACCTTTGGTGCATGTCCATGGAAAGAAGAGTAAGAACATGAAAGTAAGCAGTGTTTTTTAGTCTGAGACTCAGTAATGTTGGCTACGTACCTCTGGCATGGAACTGACTTCGTGCACTTGTCCGATAAGCTTACAGTAGGACTGAAAAAGCAACAGCAGCTGGAAGTGGAGTTTATATAATCTCTGACACAGTTCCAATTGCTAGGGAGAGAGTTACAGAAGAACTAATTAATAAGGATCCGTAAGTCAGGATAGTTTTTAATAACCAATAAAACACATTTGAGATAGTTTAGTTCTTCAAAAAATGTTATTTTACCAAAGAATGATCATATACTATTTCAGAAACCAAGTAATGTTCGTTTTTCTGCAGATAAATCATATAAGACATTGAAAGTTAAAATTACAGTAGCTCTCAAGTAGCATGTCAGCACCAATCTCAAAGCAGTTTGTATGGGCTAGCTTCACTGACACTACTGCAGCTGGAAAGCAGAGGTAGGATATGGGAGAAATGACTTGACTTATAGAACATAAAACTCTTTAAAATATCAGAGATGGCCAAAGACCACATCTGAGAGGATGGAAATCCAAGAGAGAAGCAAAGAAGTATTTGTCCACAGGGACCAAAGCTCCTGCCTGCTTCTCTGAGAATAGAGGCAGAAGCAAATAAACCCAGCCTGGAGTGGGGCAGAGGAAATGCCAGCTCTGCAGCTTAAGCTTCAGCTCATGGATTTTCCAGCATCTCACTGAAACTATACAACAGATGGACAGAATTTAATGTGTAAGAGGATGTCTAGCTTCTATAATTTATTCTCCCAGATAAGCACACACTGTTCTGTGAAGTCTAACTTGTTTCTTCCAGAGCACTGTGCAGCACCACACAAGAAGTGTCGGACACTCTGAAGTAACAAGAAATGGGTACGTGTACCAGACACACCAAACTAACATGCTGGTGGTGCTGCTATCTGTGTGTGTTGCCAGGAGGGGATATCTCGCAGTTCCACAGATGGATCATGGTGGGGAGGGGAGGAATATTTAATCTTTGGCAAATTACACAAGTGAAAATTCTGCAAGTGCATGTCTGAAGGCTTCCAGTCCTCTACATGAAAGACTTACAGACATCAAACCACATTTGATTTGTCATCTCCACAGGCAGAGTGACCATGTGCAGGCTCAGTGATGTTTCCATTGACTTGGGGGAATGAGAGCAGAGCTTCATGCCAAACATGGCAGGAAAGAAGATTCTATTAATGCCTTTGCTTCCTTAATGGACTTCACATGCTTGGCTACCAGCATGTACTTCAGCTACTTGCTCAGTTGAGGTCAGTGCAAATGTCAGCACAAATACTAAGAAAAGGTAATTTAAAACCATCATAAACATTACTTTGACTGTTTAATGTGGTTCAATATATAAGTGTCAGGGTTTTCACCAATAAGATAAAAAGAGAACCACATCCTTAGCATTCCAGTTCTAAAAATCTGTTTACAAGCCCAAGGGTTGAGGTCAAAAGAGCAGTTTGATGGCAAGTCTCACCTTTGTTCATCAGGAAAGGGTGGGCACCACCTGCCTAGCTATGAACAGTCAACCAAGAGCACTATCAAAACTGGGCAGAGCTGGTGTCCCTGCGGCCCATCCCATGGGAGAGTGATGGAGGAAGGTGGGAGCATGGGGGGAGCACCAAGTGCTGGGGGTCAGCCTGGCCCCACACATCTGTGGTGTGGAACCTGCTCAGCCAGAAGTGAATTATGGGCACGGTACAGACAAAAGGTAGAGCATGAGGGATGCTGTCTATTAATTAAACTTGCTCAGTGATCATTCTCTGTACCTGAGGCCACACAGCCCTGCCAAACTTGCATCTATGTTACAAAGCTTCCTCCTCCCACAAGGAAGACTGACTTTTCAGACAGAACCTCCTGGAAAATTTCTCTGTCTTCTGGCTGCTCCTGAGCCACAGCTGAGCATAGAAGCCAGGGAAGGTGCCAACATCACCAGCCCAGGAGGCCCACTTGCTCCCCGCTCCCGGTCCTGGTTCAGTAGCAGAGACACAGCAGGCTCTCCAGAAGGGATCAAATTCACTCTGTCCAAATTTTGGAGAGCTGGTAAATCTAACTGGCAGGTAAACACAAATAATCTTCAAGTTGTCAGGGAGGTAGAAGTTAACTCAAAACCAGCACACGGTGTAACATAATTAAGAAATCTCATGATAGCCTGGCATGTAATACACTATTTTCTAGTCCTTAGGGCACAATAATTCAGTGCTATTCTGCTGGCTGCTAACCTGAATTAAGACAAACTAAGGTTGAATTGAAGGCTCAAATTTGGCTCATTCAGTATGAAGTTATCATATCAAAGAACTCCATTTTTTTCCTTCTGACCTAAGAGCATTCATCAACATATAAACAAAAACAATTTTAAACATCTGTCAACTACATTTTTTAGTTTTTCACACATAATAATTGAAACTTGTGAATTTAAAAGAATTTAAAGAACGTGATCTTCTATTCCAGCATATGATAACCACTTGAAGACTCAATTTTCAAAGTTATGTAAATGACAATTTGAAATAGCATATGAAAGTGTCAGAATTTTGGCACTGTATTTTTAGATTTCACAAAACACATCTTAGTAAGTGATTTTAGTCACTGCATGTAGAACCACATATTTTACAAGAAAATTACAACAAAAAAGGAAAACATGCTTAGAAGTAGAACAGTAAAATTGGGGTGTATTAGTCCATCTAGAGATGGACAAAGAATATGAAAGAATTTCAACTTACTGCAAGAGATTCCATTTGCTACACAGCAAGCATGGCACAGGAGAAAAGGAAAGGAAAGAAAGTATAGTGTCAGTGTAATGCATGCAATAGGAAGCACAGCCCATCTGTAACAGCATAACTTGTCAGCAGTATTAGCAATGCTTGCCTCGGGAACTGGCTGGAAATGTTACATACGACATGCACAGCGCTCAATAAAATCAAGCTCTGAATTCTAATGCTAAATTACAGTCTAAATTCTAATGGTAGTTTACAATCTCAACATCCTCCTCAGTTAGACCTTCATATTTATTAGTTTGGATTTATCCAGCTCAGAAGCACAGGAGCTTACAGTGAATTTGGGTTAGGAAATTCTAGAAATAACACTTGTATTTAAATTTTCTTTCCTTAATATTGTAAAGAGCTCGTATTACAAAGTACTCCAACATTATGCAGGGTTTTCAAGCCATTTACAGTACCGATTGTTTTGGTTTTTTGAAGAAATATTTTATTATTTAGGAATACTTCTATTTTTGGATGCAATAGATCTAAAGAAATTTGCAGGATAAGCTGTTGGGCTCATTACTTGGCACACTACAATGGAAACACTTTACACATAACTGAAGCTAACACAATCATAAGAAAAAAATAAATGGAAAATGTCGGTTTGGTCTGACTACATGGCAGGGCCAGTGCTCAGTTCTGCATTCCCTTCTCTCACCAGTCATGATTCACTGATTTGTAATTCTGGAGCTATTAAAATGTCAGTGTATGTCTTGTTGCAAAGTAATAAAAACTCTCATTTACCCACATTAGCATTTCAAAGATTAAGGACCACTGTTTCAGAAATAAATTTCTCTTCTCAAAAACGAAGTGCTCCTCTTTTCCCTACCAAGAACCACATTCACATTTTGTGCATGTTTAATGCAGGTCTCCTTATTTGTATTATAATCTCGTGATATTTTAGATGAACAAAATAACTATGTCAGTGTTGTAGCCAACAAACCACAATGACGTCTGCACGGCTGCAGCCTGAATGTATGCACATGACATTAATAAACTTATGAAATTCTTACTAGAATGATTTACCTTCAATAAATCAGTGCAAAGGCATCAAGTAGTGAAAGAACAAATAATGCCAACTTTGTCTGGCCACACAAAATACTTCAGTCCGGCTTCTCTCCATGGCCTTGCAATTAAAAATGTATGAAAAGTAACATACAAAATCTTGCACTGTCCTTCAACAAAACCATGACAAGCTAAGCTTTACACTTCTGCAGTGCTTCATTCTAAGCCTTTAATGTTCTTTGAACTGTTTTGTTGTTGTTGTTGTTTGTTTGTTTTTCCTCTAAGAGTATTAGAATTCTTAAAAGCCGTCCTGTATATCCTGGCTTCCATGCAGTTCATCAAAATTAAGTTTTGTAAAGCTATGTTTCAAATAAGAAGAGGACAAGAGCAGACAGAGCACTGTGCTCTAGGTGTGCCCATTTGTGATATTAAAATCTTGTCTGCCTCTCCCTCAGGCTCCTCTGAACCTCAGCATGCCAACAAGTTTCACTTGGACTTCTGAAAAACAGTGAATCCAGATACAATTTCTAATGTGCCATGGAATTGACTTTCAAGAAGAGGGGAAGCAGAAAACAAGTGAATTCCATGGTCTTTTTTTTTTCCACAGAAAAACTTTTTTACTGCTTCAAAAACAAGAAAACAAACAAACAAAAATTATGGAGAAGGCAGTGGGCAGGAGGTGCGAACTGGGATTTCATCTTATATGTAAAGCCCTCCTTCACCAGAAGAAAGTATGCAGATCTTTCAAGGAATATGCTAAAATCTCCCTGAACTACTCATTCAACTCAACATGACTCTCCAATTCCATGATTGTAACTTTTCTTCCTCACTCCTTAAGCATAAAAAAATGAAATATTCCTTGGAAGTTGAGTAGATAATTTTTTGACTAAATGACATTTCTTTTTACGATACGGTCTCCAGTACCGTGGATCTGGGCAGAATGCTCCTAGCTTCCAACTTTCTCCTCAGTGTCTAGTTTAATGCCTATTGTAAGGGAACTGTGATAGACAATACCCAATTAATGGCTTTGTCAGCTGTATCTCTCTACTTGCCCTCACGATGCCCCACAGGCAGTACTGTGTCCAGCACAAGAAGAATGTGGAACTGTTGGAATGGGTTTAGAGGAGGGCCAGGAAGATGGTCAAAGGGCTGGAGCACCTCTCCTATGAAGAAAGGCTGAGGGAGTTGGGCTTATTCAGCTTGGAGAAGAGAAGGCTCTGGGGAGGCCTCATGCAGCTTAAAGGGACCTTACAATCAGGAGAGAGATCAATTTTTTACATAGTCTGATAGTAATAGGAGAAGATGGAATGGTTTTAAATCACAAAAGGGGAGATTTTGGTTAGATGTTAGGAAGAAATTTGTCACATATGAGGGTGGTAAGGCACTGAAACAGGCTGCCAGAGAAGTTGTGAATGCCCCATCCCAGGAGCAGTTCAAGGCCTGATTGGATGGGATCCTGGGCAGCCTGATCTAGTAGGAGGAACCCATGGGAGTGGGTTGGAACTGGATGGTTTATAAGGTCTCTTCCAAGCCAAGCCATTCTATCACTCTATGATTCTATGACTATACCAAATATTTAGAGTCATTGGATCACTAGCTAAGAAAAACCCTCAACTCCCACTCAAACAGCAACACTATGATTTACTACTGGAAGAAGAATTACTTTTCTGTACTATTGGCAGAACAGAAGGTAGTAAAATACTCATCTTTAGATCACTGGCTTTCCTTCTTGCTTTTTTCCAAGGAATCATTTTTACATACTATAAAGAGACAAGAGCTACACAATTATTTCTTAAGACATTAAAACTTTGATGGCAGCATAGCCTTCAGTCATCTAATGACACAGGAGAGTCCCATCATAACAAAATAGTTGCTCTGTGCAAAAGTTTTTAATTGCAAGTGCATTTTATTGGGGTACTCTATGTGATCTGAAACTGCAGCAGACAAAAGCATTTCCTCACAAACTGGAAAGTTAATATATATATATATGAATGTATTTGTATCAGAGAGAAAAAGAGAGATACAATATATGTTGCTGCATTTTTCAATATCCACTGGACTTGAAGGACAGCAGAAATTGTTCCATCTGGAGAAAGTCAAAAACCAGCTGTGGTCCTCAAGAAAAGCTATCCACAAGAGCCAAACTGAGCTTATTGTGAGTCCATGGATCTGTCCAACAGTGGTCAGATAGTATAAAGAAACTGAAATTTCTAATCTAATTTCCAGTCAACCTTCTAATTTAATAATGAGATTCACTCTGCCTTTAGGTGTACTGTGACTCAGCTTAACTCCAGGTTACTACGATGTCAAGATGTAGATCTTCAGTCTTGTTGGTGGCCCAGAGTCATTGAACCTTCAGCAACAGGAAAACCCACAGCAAAAGCCACATTCTCAACTTTTCCAGCAAAGTGTTATGGGATGCAGTGTGTTTTAAATATCTGTATAACAGCTTGAGTTTGTACAGCCTACACTCATTAGATTGTGATCTTTTGAATGAGAAAGCTTTAAGGAAAGTGTATACTGACTTTGAACTTGCAGAGTAAGCTGAATGTCTCATTAGGAGCCAAATACTTATTTGAGTTAGCCACTAATAATTGACTATAAAAATAGGATTTCCCATGTATCTCTTCTCAAAAATAAAAATAAAAAATAAACCAAAAAAACCTCAAAGCAGTCTTTGGCTAGATAAAAAAATAAAAATCTCCATTTGGTAGGGAGCAAGAATGTACCAGTAGATTTACTCATCTGTTACAAATGGACAGACAGCATAATAGTATGTGCAGTTAATCTGTCAATAAGTCAACCCCTCTGCGCTTAAGATTCTACAGCATCAAATGACTGAATGTAGCATTGTAGCTTACAAATCAGAGACATGGACCAATTATGCAATCTGTTGCAACAATAAGGGGTGGAAAGGCATTCTGGGACATTCAGCTGTTACCCAATTTTCCAGCTCCAGTAGCTGGCCTTGACAGCTTCTATTTCAATCTTCTTTAATGTCAAAATGAGGAATAGGCCTTTGCCTATTTTCAGCAACAGCAACAATAGTCAACAAATCATGTGCAATTATTTTGAACTAAGATCTGATTAGGGAAACCAGTGCCAAGTGAATTGTGCACACAGGCAAGCATAACCCATTTAAGCCAGTTGTGATGCATTCCTGATGGCAACACTGAATCTGGTCTTATGTCTGTCTCGTCTGCAGGTTGTGTTATCTTCACCTCAACCTTTTTAAGAAGTGGGGTGGTTCTGAGAATCCTAGATTTCTGCACTCCATAGAACAAGGTATTGCTTTCCTTTTCCTTGCAATTATTTCTGAATCTTTTCAGAAGTAGCCTGGTTTCTTGTTTAGTTATTCGTGTTTAGCCAGGCAGTTTTTTTTTTCCTATGTCAGACGTTTTAAGCAGCATTTCAGGCCTTAGTCAAACTATCAGTAAGTCTGAGTTCAGACAGGTTCCCTAATGGCTACCACTGTAAGATAGATGTTTTTTTTCCTGCAGTTGGTATATTCTTAGGCCTTCCAGGCTAAAAGAGAACATGAAAGAAAAGGCATGGAAAAAAATGTCTCTCAATTAAAAAAAAAATCACTTATCCTATTCTCTTTCTAATGACATTTCCCCAGTTTCCCTGGACTCTTTTTCCCACTCTTTTGTTGAGTAAACAGAATTGATTATTATATATGAGAAAGTACCCTTGGGAAGAGCTGTTTTCAACTGACAGGGGAATTGAGAAGGGTAAGAAAGAAATACGCCTATTGATCAAAGACCTACCATTCTGTCAACTTCCAAGGAATAATATATTTTGGGCTGAAAGACCATGGCTGGGATAGATCAAGGATTCTTGCAGGAGTGAGAAACCCTTTTTTTCAGTCTGCTTGATAAGCAGTTAGAATACTGACTCTGGTTTCACATTTAAATCTGAGAAAAAGAACACCTAATTAAAAAAATAAACACGCAAATAGAACATTTATTAACTTTTAGAAGTTCTTTAGACCAGTTATATACGAGCTCAGTTCATACTTTATTTCTTCTCTTGAGCATTCTCTCTGCTGTACTTTTTCAAAAAAGAAAGTAAGCAGATGATCAGCAAGATGTCTGATCCTCCATCCCATTTCTTGGGTTACCAAAATAGGGATGAAGAGTATAAACAAATTGTATACAGCAACATACATAACACCTACTACCTGAAGCCACTGTTCAGAGCGTTGTGCACCAGTGGGCAGAGACCATACACAGACAGTCCAGTTGTTGTGCCTCACCATGTATACTTAACTGCCCTCCCCTGATCTACATAGCAGGAGAGGTAGTAGCAGGCCCCTCTTTCATAGATTCATAGATGTAAGAATATCTCACTTGTGACATCCTGGCACACCGTAACAATTACAGAAGAGACAACATCTTCTTTAAATGCGTAGGAAGGCATGTGTAACTTTTGCTGGTGCCAGTGCCAGATGGGGGAAGACTGAATAGTTTTCCCACCACCCGTGATTATAGCCAGAGGATTTATTAGCAAATTATATTTGCTAATAAAATCAAGGAAGCCAAAATGCAGGGATGGCAAGGATTTAGGATTATTGAGCAGTGGCACAAAATCAAACCAACCCAAAGAAACAAACGCAACTGAGGTCAAACTGGAAGATAAAATACATAGAGATGGAATGAGAGAGGTTAAAATAAAAAAAAGACAAAATGAATTGGGGGAGAAGATAAACAAATCAAAACCAACATGACCATAAAGCAATGTCTTTCAAAAAAAAAGTTCTGAAGATGTATTATAGCTTATAAAAGGTTATAATGACATGTAAATAGGAGATGTTATTTTTTTCTACATGCTGTTGCTATTTCTTGACTTTGGCTAATTCTCTTCATCCTCATCTTTTTCCAATCTTCTCATTCCTTTTCCTCCAAAAAGGAAAAACCCCACAGAATAACAGCTCCCAACTCACTCTACATCACAAAGACATCACCTGTTTCTTATAGGTAGTAGATCACATCACAGGCACACCAGTGGATCATGTTGATTTCTGAAATGACTGATTTCTTAACTGGATTAATACACTAAATATATATGGATATATATATATACACACACACTTGTGTTTAAAACTTGTGTCTAGAAATGATAGAAGAGCTATTTTGCCTTTGCTTTCCTAAAGCATAAATAATTTAACTGGTCATTTTACATTAGCAGTTATGAAATAATGACTGTAAGTGGATTTCAACCAGCTAAGTCTTTCTGTTTTGTAGGCTGAGTCTGTAACAGCTGTAGACAAAAATGGGAATAATGTGGAAGCACAATACATCAGGATTGATTTTCAGAGACAGACTGCTGTGGGAAAATGACTTCTCTGAAATGGATTGCACACACAACCCAGGCAGGGTTAACTCTGTTTCCTTGTCTAGAATAGGAAGCCATAAATGTTGCCTCTGAAAATTTGTCATTTCCTTTGGCCAGGACTGAGGCAACAACAATTCCTCTGAGTCTTGAGTGTGAAAACTGGATTATGCCAAAGCCAATCAGTGAGAGAAGGGGGAAGCACACCATGACCTTGGGGATCCAAGAACAAGATGTATCACATATCACTTTAGAGGAGTGAAATAATCCTTCTCACTCATTACCTTCTCTTCTGAGTCTCCTGGTTGGCAGGTAATAACTCCATCTCGTGAGCCCCCAGCAAACGTTGCTTTGCAGTTTGCAAGCCACTGTTTTCAGAAAGAAAAAAAGATATGAATAAGGCCCTTAGCTTGATTTGCATAACAGTAACAGTATTTTGCTTACATGGCACATAAAATTTTGCAATTTTGATTTTTATTCACACAGACTATTTGCTTTGAGTACAATTTAAACAACTGCAATTTTGCATTCTATTAGTAGTATTAATATTTGAATTGCATAAAACAAGAAAAAGAAAGAATTATTTACTAACTAGGAGAAAGGAAAGATTGGGAGTATTAAACATGCTGATGTTTCTAAAATTAAAGAACTTAATACATTTTAAGTTCTGGTTTATATGTTCAGGAAGAAACATGAAATGGATCCAGTATCTGAAATATGCTTTTTTATTGAATGTCAAACAATTTGACACTACCTGCAGTCTCCTGACATAGCGTCAATATAGACATAGAAAAACAAGAACAGCAGCACAAAGCACAATCCAGCATACCGAGAGAGTGGCTTCTTTTCTGTTGTTGTATGTGTCTAGGTACTCCTGCAGTTCTAGGACACTGAACTTCAGTTTTTCAAGAAGGCCACAAGAGAGAAGCTGGAGAAATGAAATAAAAGAGGCTAGCAAATGTTGCTATAAGGGCATAAAAATACTATCGGAATAGGAAATACAGTAGAAAAAATACCTTGCAAAACACAGACATTTTTTGTTTACAGACATCAGTAATGAAAATTGCTTGATTTTATATTTATGAAAAAAATAGATAAATAGAAGAGTACACTGAGAGCCTATTGGCAACAGGTACACCTATGATACTTTGGACTTGAAGTTGTATTCTGTGTTTAACAGACCAAAAACACTGCACAAGGCTCAGCTGGTTAATCTCTACAGCTCTCTAATGATGTAAAGCACAGTACTTTGTGGTCACAAAAGCTGGCCAAAAGCAGACCTAAGATTACATTTAAGAAGCAATGCTCCCACGTGAGGTCACACTGTCCTGAAGCTTTTGGACAAACACGGACCAGAATGAAAACAGTAAGAAGAGTCACCTCAATTACTAATGTACAAGGGCTGCTCTGAATGTAATGCCTCCTACTTTATGATGTTGGCCCATGACAGAGGCAGATGTTGGTGATACAGCACATGTGGTTGAACCTCCTCACCAATATTCCATCACATTTTGATACCGCGTGACAGATGGCAGCAGAGGGACAGTCTGACAGAATGGCATCTGACATGGAAGTACATCTGAAGCAAAGGCTGAATTACTCCATGAGAACATGGCACCCACTGACATTCACTGACACTTGCTGAATGTTTATGGAGACCAAACAGCAGATGTCAGCATGGATAAAGTTGAATTGTGTGGGTAACATTTTCCTAGGAACTGCTGTCACAGCAAGTGACAAACAGTGGTCACCTCCACTGGTGCAGATTTCTATGAGCATGGCGTGCAGACTCTTGTTCATCACTGGTGAAAATGCATAGCTAGTGGTGGTGACTATGTTGTAAAATAGTATTTTGAAGCTGAGAATTTTCTCTATTAAGTAGTGTTACTGTACTCTTTGTATCTATTGTTATTTTCATGGAAAAAAACAGGAGGCATAACTTTTGGAGCGACATATGTATATTTCTTACAATCTTTTTACTATCACATATGAAGCCATGATGAACTATGTAAAAAACAGCTTTTCCTTTGCCATTTGTGCGGCCAAGCAAACAGAGCAGACACCTCTTTTATACTGCTTTCTGGCACGCAGGCTCAACACATTGTACTGCCCATCTGCCAGTACTTACCTAGTAAAAGAGTATGAGAACTTAATGGCAATTTGCTTAAGAACAAGAGAAAAAAGAAAAATTAGAGATGGGAGATGGGTACTCTCTTGATGTATCCACACAGGAATTGCCTTTACATGAAGCAGGGAAATAACAATGCCATGAAGCATATAGTTTTTGAAAAGAATATACTCACCGTTTCTGCATCTACAAAAAGAGTAGGACATTCTGAGCACGATGTTAACATCTGAGAAGACCTCACAAACTTGGAGCCTATTCCTCGCAGATTGTCTCCCAAGTAGCTCGCTGCATCGCACGTTAGGAAGCAGAATCTTTTCTGAATATTCTGTAAAGCAGAATGCAGTTTATCATATTCCTTACTCCAGTTCTTTTATAAAGAAAATTGCATGCTTTCTTATTATTGTGTGATGCACACACTTTAATGTGCAACAGAGGTCATCTTCCTGTGCAGAACTCATTGTTTGCTCATGGATACAGAACAATCATCATTATGCTGGAGAGAGTGTACAGCAGAGTTAGTAATCATCTGCTACTGAAATATTTTCTTGTAAACATTATATATAAAGCCTTTTACCCACACGTAGTTTTCTTGCCAGCGTAGGGTTAACAGAGTTGATCAGCACATTACTTTTTCTGTCCATTCCGGGCATTGTTTTGTTAGCATTCCATGTCAAGTGGTTCATCAGACAATATAATGTACATCCTAATGCCAAACAGCAGCATGGAAAAACCAGAAAAGAACTTTTGCTTTCCCCTGGGGGGAAACATTTCTTTCTAAAAGTTTGCTGTTGTTTGGGAGGACTCCAAAAATACTGCATTGCATCCGGGAATTATTCTTCTCAGAAGATTTCTTTTCATGTTTTGTCATTTTGAGTCCTTAAACAGCACAGTCCTCCAGAACCATCATAGCCATTCCAATGCTGACACTTTCTTTTCAGCGGCTAATATATTCAGTGAGTAACAAATAAAAATATTCAGTCTCACAGGACATGAAATAATTGTATTGATAAATACAGAACAAGTTTCTTTACTAATGTATATTTCACTAAGGCCAACTGCTCAGCTGGTAAGAATAAGATGAAAATGTTTTTCAAAATAAAAATATACAACATTTTTATATTTTACCCCATATAACTGTAGGTACTTCTCTGAGGAAGGTAAGTTAAGACCTGCATTACTGTAAGCATTCCTTACTGGAGGAAAGCGCTTCCCAAACACTTGTTTGTGTGACAGACATACAAATGGCCTTTAGTCCTACTGTTCTGGGGTCTAGATGTGAAGTACTTAAAAATCAAGAGAGCTCAGTTCAGAATTTATGGATAAGAGACACTATTGGATCGAGTGACTCTTTAAAAAAAAAAATCTGTAACAACCATCACATTACAGGCATAAATTTATAAAATAGTAAAGAAAAACTTTCTCTACAGTGCAACTTAAGAACTTCTGTCTAAAGCATCTGAACCAGTCCTGTTCACAGTCAGGATCTGCTGTTTGTCTTACTGCATTTTTCTACCATCTTCAACACATCAACAAAGCTCTATAAATGTCACTTAGCACAGAGCTCAGATTCTCTGCTGCACTTGAGTCTGTGCTTGAGACAAGGGGCATTTATTATTACCACAAAAACAGGTAAATAATTATTTTTATGAGCAACTATCAGATCATCTCAATCACAGTGCTTGGTGACAGCTGTGTGTTTACTACTTAGGTATCTTCTAAGATACCTACTTTTACTGTTAGTAAAACCTGCTGACATATTTCCTGCCAAAGGAAAGAGATCTAGATTTGATCCTAACCAACATAGAAGAGCTAAGAACATGGAACTGGAAAGAAATTTAATAAGCAGCATCATGGAGCAGAGTCCTGGACCTACTGATTGGAAGGGACCTCAGGAGAACATCTAGTGGGACTGTTGCCAACACAACTAGATCTAGTCAGCCATGCTTTTGTCTTGGTGTGATGTGAAAACTCCATTGTAAGAGCTTCTACTGCTCCTTTGGGTAACCTGTTTAAGGGCCACAACCCCTTCCTGGGGAGGAGTAACTGTCCTTATGATTCTGTGGCAGTGAAGGAGACGGATCATAGAAATAATGTAAATGGCTGATGTGCTTTTCAGATTTGTCAGAAGTAGCCCATGGGAAAGAACAACAGGGGGGACAGAACATAATAAAGAGTTGCCCATTCCTTTACTCATAAAAAGAGGCCAGAAGTTCATTCTGTAGCTCTGAAAGATAGAAAATAATTTGAAGCATACATTTGGCTAACTCGCAAATACTTCACTCAAATATGCATGCTAAGAAGAATATAATGCAAAACTATGATCAATTACTAACTCTGGCACTAAAAGTAGCATGACCTTGTCATAATCAGAGAGGGAGATGCCAAATAAACTTGCAAGAGAAAGAAGAAAGAACGTCAAGAAAGAATTTTACAGATAATTAAGAGAAAGATCAAGGAGTAACAATGGAGAAGAATAGCTTCTAACAAAAGTTACTGAAAAGACTGATGAGTTTAATGCCCTATTTTGCCTTACTACTACCAGAAAGAATACTTGCATATAGATAGAACAGAGCATCAATGATACATCAGAAAAAAATTAATACAAGAACAGATATTTTTATATCATTGCAGATTAGGGAAATGGGAAATTCATGCAATGATAATAATACTGGATAAAGCAATCTAGAAGCCATAACAATTATCTTTCAGAACTCACAGAATATGGGATGTTATAAGAAACATGAGGGAAGTGTTTATCTCAAAAAAACAAGAGCAAAGGAGTTAATCATCAAGTTCTGGGAAATGTAGAAACATATGAGATGAATAACAGGCTGTACAAGTTTGTTCAGAACAAATCATATCAAACAAGTTAGCTTCCACAAAGGGCTTAAACATACTATGAGGAGAAACAATTAATACATTCTATACTAACATATTTGCTGTCTTAGGTAAAAAAAAAAAAAAATGGGTCTATAGGTAACCAGGTATGTAAAACCATATTCAGAAGTTAATTATCAACAGTTCACTGTCCAATTCATAAGATAAATTGAGTAGGATTCCACTGGGATCTGTCTCAAGCCGTATGGCAAACAGGTATACAGGTATTGGACCAGAGAGAATATTGTGTCACAAAGGAGAAACAAAATAAAGAACTTACCCATGTCCAGGGCTCATAGAAGAACTCCAAGAGGAAGGACCTCCAGCTGGATCCTTCCTCCTTGGGAGTCAGCCCTTAAGTGGGGTCTAGGAGGGGTGCAGCCAGGCTCCACCCCTTCCGGTCACTCAGGTGAAATTGCGTTCACCTGTGCCCCTGCAGCTGACTCAGCGGTCGCCTCAGGTGGTCAATCAGAGGTTCAGGCCGTGATTCAGCAGTTCCCATTCACTAGCACTACCCAAATCATTAATGAAAACACTGAATAATGGAACGTGCAACACTCTTATTAAATGCAGATGGTTGAACTGCAAAGTCTGCAAGCAATTTGGGAGCTAGGGTTATAATTCACACTGGTCTTGGCAGGCTGGCAAAATGGTGCAGGGAAACCAAGGACAAGCTTGTACATTGAAACAACCACAGTGCACATTCAGGATGAAGAGTAGGCAGGAGGGCAACACTCTGTAGGAAAAGATCTGCATATTAGATGGGATTACAAGTGAAAAATGAATTAACTGTATCCTACAGTAAAGAAGTTATCAGAGAGATACAAGATTTCACACAGGAATAGCTCCTACAGAGCATCTAATCCAAATCTAGTTAGTGCTGGTAAGAACTTAGGCCAAAGTAAAGAACCTGCTCTTGCTTTTCAAGGAATATACAGACTATAATATACTAGAATATACAGAATATACAGAAGAAAGCCCATAGCAACTTATAGAAGTTTAGAAAATATGACTTGTGGTGATGGTTGAAGTTAAGAACTGAGGTAAATAAGACAAGATTGGGATAGTTGAAGTCATGACAATGGTCTTCAAATATAAGCAGCAACTACACAAAAAAGAACGTATCACAGTGGGTAGAGCAAGAAATCACAGACATAAAACGGAGGAAGAGGAGTTTTCAAGGAACAGGAAGAATAATGAACAACACTGCCTAAAAATATTGTGAGGCTTCATCTTAGCATACAAGTTAAGAACAGCTTACACAAAAAAAAGTTAAAAAAAAAACATTTGACCAAGGTGAAAGTCGTAGCCCCTGGCAAGATAAAGACCACAAACTCCTCAGTTTTCTTCCAGCACTCTATGAATACCTTTAAACAATCTGACTTTATTTCACAAACATAACGTCCTCAAAACATTTCAGTCATGGCTTCATCAACAGCTGATAGTGTTAAGCAGCCAAACAACTTATTCCTTTACTGCATTCCTTTCATATATTCACGAAAGCAACAATCAATCTATAGCTAAGAATGTCACAGACTTAACCACTGTTGTGAAGTATTAAAACTGGTAATGAAAACATTTAGAAACTATACATTGGTGTCTATGTATACTACTTCACTAATTATGTTTATTTTCAATTACATGGACTGTCAGTTCTATAACAAGTTATCTCAGCTACGTCCCTTTGGGTACAGATTACAGTGACTGAAATCTTTTGAGCAGGGCCTGAATGAAGTACATATATTTTAATAAATAAGACTATCAGGAGCAATAATGACAACTTCATCATGCTGTCATCATAGGTATATGCTTGCATTTTGTCGCTGTGTTTCATGTGAATGTGAGTAATAAGAAAACATTCTCAGAAATTTTTCCTCAATCTGATATTTTTTCTTCTGGGAAGTGGATTTTTAGTAACAAAAAGGCTCAACTGTGCAAACTACTTGCTGGCTCACTTGCTTGTTCCAAGATCTGCTTGTCTTGGAACAGCACGGTTTTCCGAAAGACATTTGATTTGACAGAAATCAAAGAGGCAGCTTACAGCAGAGACCTGAAGGGATTATCCGGAGATCTCTGAGATACGACCAGTTTACAGAAAAAGTACTTCAATAATTTCAGGAATTTTAAACAAGTTTAGTGTGTTGTGGGCAAACATCCAAGTTACCATCAACTTGATGAAGACCAAATTGTAGGTACCCTGGAAAACACACTTCTTTTGCTTCACCAAGTATTTAGTTGACAGGCCGCTCCAAACAAGGATTTTGTTCCACAGTTAAATGTTTTGGCAGTACTCTGCATTGCAAGACTTGCACACACTGGGCCTATTTCTGAAACTTCCTGTTGGTGATGGTCAAAAATCTTTTAAGATAGCGGATGAGTAGCACAGTTTAATGGCACCAACACGATGTCATTCCTGAAAAGTTGAGATCTTATGAAAAAAAATCTGGGAAAATAACAGCTATTTTTGTAAAGTAAAAATATCTGTTACCCCATTTAGAAAATCTTGGTTTCTTGATATCTCAACACCTTAATTTTTTTTATATGCTATTATCCATTTTCTACTGTTATTGATAAATCTTTTAAGAGCAGTATTAGACCTTTCTTATCCAGTATCAGCTGAAGAAAATCAGTAGGTTATCTTTTGAAAAGAGGAGAATCAGAACAAGTAATGCACTGTGTGTCAGGTTTTGGAGTTAAACAGGAACTTCACAAGCAATGTTTAGGTTTTGCATTACACGCTATTATATACTGTTTTGATTTTCAGCAGTGTACAACAGCAGTTCCTTTTCGCCTATTCAAGGAGGACAAAAAGGACAGCTCTCAAAACACGTGAATAGGGCTGCCAACCTCTAAGTCTGATGAAAAGGTAAAAAGCTGATATACACATCATGAAGAACCACAGTACTAATTTTCAAAGCAGACCCATCGTGCACTTAAGTCAGCACTGAGATTTTTTTCAAATAGTCATTTATTAGTGCTTAAATGAATGCTTATCTTTAGGTACCTCTATTTACAGTGGCATAATCTTTAAAGGAAGACACAGCATACAGCTAAGAGGCATAAAATTAACTCCAGAGGAAACAGGATGGAGAAGAGAGTCCTAATTTTTGATGCTTCTTCTTCATAAGGACAGTTTCAATACATTAAAAGATCTCAAGATGGTATATTTATTAGCAGAGTACCCATTGCTAGAACAATTGCTAAACACAGTAGCAAACTCTGAGACCATATGTAATTTAATTCTGCATAAATTTACCTGGTTGTTGTGTGCACTGCTGCACATGTGATATATCCTGCAGCTGCCTCATATAAAGCAGGAGAAACCATTAAAAAAAAGCTTAAGAACTAATTATATGCAAACTAGATAGTGGTTCCTTAGAACAGCTCGTATATTTTACCCCTTTTTTCTTATCTTTTTGCATGATGCTTTCCTTTGTACATACACAGTGTTAGAATGGAGATCTATTTATAGTTTTTAGACACATTTTCTGGAGTTCATATTACACAGTGGCAGCTAGATATTTCTATGTGAGTGATTAGCTACAGAATATTTAATATCGTTGACATTTACAATGGGCATTGTCACATTTCAACAGTGTAAGATCGAAGATTAACAGTCCTTTGAGGTGCAAAGGCTATTTCGAGCAATTTGTAAAGCATGGAAGAAAATACCCTTTAAAGTAGATTCACATTTTTTTGTGTTATTTTCAAACCTTCAAGTATGAGATTTTTATATTTGCATTATTTTTGTGACAATACTAGTCCTAGAAGACAGTTCTATGTGAAAATCTGGTGTAATAATTGCACTTGAAAAACTTGAAAAACTATCCCTGTTAGTTCATTACCACTGCTGTCAAAAGCTGTCCCAGTAGCCATGCACAATCTACACATTTTTAATTTGTCTCTTATTTTCTCACCTTAAACAGGGAAGAGAACACATGAAATGTATAAACTGCACAGGAGCCATCAGAATCGCACATGAGCTGGTTGATGTGACTACGCCAGGCTTCTTCTGCATCATCACATGCTGCTGGCTGAAATGCAGCAAGGATGGCAGAAAAAAATGGTGAGGGAGGAGGGGAGGCATTTCGATCAACATCTCCAAAACTAAAGGAGAAAAGAAAATAAACTGTGATGAAAGCAGAAGCGCAAGGAGGTGGCAGATAAAAAACACTGTAAGAGAGAGAGGTTAAATCCCATGAGCAATTACAGCATCTTTCTAAAAGTACTCATCATCTTCCAAATTACTGAAGATTGGCAAGACTTCGGCCACAATGAGGCAAAATCTCCAAATCGGATTCCCTACCTTCAGGCCATTCAAAATTATATTACCTTGCCTTGAGGTACCTGCACTGTTTTATCATACAGTGGTTTGGAAAAGGAAGGCTGAAATTTCACAGGAGGGTAGAACTTATGAGGAAAACACTTATTCTGGGAAAACTTGCTTATATTATTGTACAGCAAAAGCTTGGAAACAAATTATCTTTGTGTGTACAAACAGTATACCTTCTGACATGTTTGGTTTAACTTCCCCACAAACATAAGGCATTCTTAACACAGAGCATCGTTCTTGTACTCCATGGTGAATTAAACAGGTTGACTCTTATTTTAAAAGGGTACTAAGCTACTTGCTCCTGTGTATTAGCCTTTGTGGTGGAGAAACTCTCCTGCAGCTCCCAAGAACAGGAGCTGATTCTGAAACACGTGGTACAGAGACAGAAGGCCTCTTTATGCCTCCCTACTGCTTTACTCTTCGTAAATAGGTGCTGACTGCAGTCTAGCTCAGCATTCAAAGTCTGAAGGAGCTGCACACAGCATGGAAAAATCTTGATGCCTTCGTGCAGCATTTGCTAGGGTCCATCCAACATCATCTGGAGGCTTCAAGAGTACATCCATAGGATTGTTGACAATATTGTGATCTCCTTATCATCCATAAGCAATCAAAATGGTGAATGCATGAATGAACTGTTGAACAATTAACTAAGCAGTATTTCTGTTACCGAAAAACTTTAAAAAGTATTTTTCTCTTTTAATGAAATATATAATGTATAAAATGACTAACTGCATAGATGTATGCACAGTTTGTATCTTGTTTTTCCTACAAGGAAAATGTTGTTCTTTTTGTAGTTGTGTGATAATTATATTGATAATTTTAAGTTTACCTTTCCAGAACCCAAATGATGAAATTAATTAATATCTTGATACCACTTGGTTTTACAGTGTAAGAGGATTTTTAGAAAATCCTCTTAGAAATAGCAGCATTTACAAGTACCTGGCAAGAGCAAATTGTTCCAGCCTGTCAACTTTCTCTTCAGTCTCTGTCATATCCAGACTGAGGCTATCACTGCATTCAAATGCTCCTGGGAGTTCATTTGTAGATGCTGAAAGCTCATCCTCATGGACTGCTGTGTCTTGCTCTGCATGTATGGCTTCAACCTAGGGAAGTGAACGATGATGTCTTAGAAAACAGCAAATTAAGAAGTTAATACCACTAAAACCTAGGAAGTACTTAATGAAAAATAAAACAATAGCGTGTTACATTGCCCAGATGTAAAGCTCTATAAAATAAAATACACGAATCAAGTTACACTTCAGTAATAAGACTGTATCTGCTTAACGTGCTGGCTTGGAACAATATTATTTTTAAAGGCATTTCTTCAACTGAATTGCAAGGAATTTCAGATTTCAATTTGGCAACATAGCAG
The DNA here is from genome assembly GCF_016699485.2 of Gallus gallus. NCBI lineage: Eukaryota > Metazoa > Chordata > Aves > Galliformes > Phasianidae > Gallus > Gallus gallus. Next base: position 174,469,882 of record NC_052532.1, read on the forward strand.
GGATGCATTATTTTCAGGAAAAACAACAGGGTTCCTGTTCCTGTCAGGCTGTCCTCGTTAATTCTTACTTCATGGTGTCCAAGAGAGTATTAAAGACTCTCAAGATATACTTAAAACAATCACTGTCTGGAACACTGTATGCATGTTTAGAATTCATAATTATTCTTAGCACGTCATATTTACTCAGTAACTGCCATAGAAGAGGAAGCCAAAGCATTTACAGGCCAATAAAAGGATTATGTTTCTATCACTTCCTTTTTTTTTTGTCCATTAGTACCTAAAGCTAACGGACACATCTAATCACGTCTTGATTTCTTTTTGTAAGCTTTTCAATTTCTGTTACGTTTTTAGTCTGAACAAATTATGTTTGAGTTTGAATCTTTTGCCATTTGTCTGCATCATCCATAACCCCTCTGCAAAGCAGTGGTGGTTCAGATGACTCCAACAATAAGCTCATAAACCCTTTATCTTTTCTGTTTGAGATGCCTCACAAAGGCACATTCTCCTACATAGATGCGTATATGAATGTACGCGTGTGTTGGGAGCAAAAAAGAGTAATATTCCTGAGTCCAAGACAGATAAAATGAACTGCAGCACAAACTGTATGCTTTGTCAAGAAGGACTTAGCATTAACCACTTTCAAACATGTTTTGATGGGATAGAATAAGGGAGGAAGGAAGAGGAAGCAAACATTTCACACCCACCGAAGTCCAATACAACGCTCAAAAAGAAAAAAAGTTGGCTCCAAAGATTCACGTAGGAATGGAATTCACACGTAGGATTGGAATACACTTCTAGAAATAGATGTGTTCCAATAACTTGAAAAATATGCATCATTTGAATCTGTGTATGCTCACAGCATTATTTACCACTGACTTTGATCTCTTACAAATAGTATCTTGAATTATTGTAGTCACTATCTTTAGTAGAAAATAAGCTTAATTAATTTCTTCTCATTAATGATAGCTCCTGGAATTTGAAAATAACCATGTCAGAAGGTTTACTTATTCTGCCTGTTGTTCTCATTCACTGCATGTATTTAAAAGCAGAAGCGATATTTTTGTATTTGATTATGATGCAACAATGAAACCTTTGTGTAAAGCTCTATAGAAGTAACAAGCATTTTCCTCTGCATTGCTGATGTACCATCAGCATGCTGAAAATAAAAGCTCAGACAAAAAGAGAAGCATTAAGGGGTTCTGTTTTATGTTATCAAATTAAGCAAAAATTACTTGGATGCGATTTCAATTTTCTAACTAAAAATTGGATCACTTCTTCCTTAAAATAAACACCAAAGTAGTTTTTCTGAGTAAAAATACAGAAGTATCTTTAAGGTAAAAAACAGAAGGTGCACTGTGTAAAGTTTATCAGTTCATACATCCTCATAACATTGGTAAATCCTTATCATCTTTGGATATGTACACTTCAACACCCCCACCCTGTCTCAGGACGAGTTGAATTTGCTTGTCAACCTTGCAAGAAACTCTTCTGCAACTTCTCCTTTACTTATTTACCTTTTCCAAAGCTTTTCACTTTTTGCTGAACACCGGTGCATGGCTATTAGGGTATTTAATCAATAACTACGACATCAGGATGCACAAGGTTAGTCACAGTCACCACCTGCAAACATACCCATCCGGACTGCAGCTTCGGGAACTGAAACTTCTGCTGCTCGTAGTTGTTACATGATAACCTGTCTACCAGCAGTTGTTTTGACAAATGATAATCAGTTTATCTGTTTCACAACCATTATCTTAAGAAGTACCTCCTTGATTCTTAACTGTATTTTTCTCCTCCAGTCCTTTCTTCCTCCTAGGGAAGTTTCTAGCACAGAGAATTTGTTCAATACTCAGCACAATTACAACCCACGTCTTTTTGTCTAGAAGTCTAGTTTCCATAACTTCTGTTATATGCAGTATTAGCAGTAGTATATCAATTATTTGTATGGCTGCATTTAAAAGAGATCAAAGAAGAACAGGAATGAATCGGATGATTACACAAGTCAATTATCTTGCTCCTCTGCTGCACTCTCTTACATTGCCTTCATACAAAAGACATTCCAACTCAAACACCAAAGAGAAAGCTTTAGTGGTAAGGTGGAACTGTTATAAAGCCACAATAAAACCCCTCCAGATTATATTTCTGGAAAGACAGTGTTCACCTGAGCTCCCATAAACAGAAATATTATCAAATAGAAAATGAAAGAAACTGCACCCACATTGATTATCATTTACCAACCTTACATTATGTTTGTCTTCTGATACAAGTGTCTGAAATAAACTGTGCTGAACATGGCTCTTTTATCCTTGCAAATCCTGCTGCCTCCCTCCCTCCAAGATGGCTTAATATTGTGGTCATGAATTTAAGATTTCTGAGTGTCTGCCAAAAGGCAAGAACTGAATCCAGTGCACACAACTGTACAATAGGTTCCCACATACAAAAAAATCCCACTGAATACAAGCACACACCCACCCCATGAGCTGGCTCTTAAATCGGCATGAAGAATAAAAGAGCATTCCCTTAGGGCTGTGACTTGTAAACACTTTATGAATTCATCTTCTAATGAGTTGGTAGTATCTTGGTGTATATATTGTGCAATATCCCCAAGAAACAATAAGCATAATCTTAATAAAGGAGCTGTAAACAGAACAGAAAGGTTACGAATGTGCCCAAGCATATATATGTACTATATTATGCCATTGTATACAGAAAGTTAGAATGCACTTGCTTTCACAGATCAAACTTCATGAAATTATAAGCTTGAAAAAGTGATACATGAAATCCATTGTAGTTGGAAAAGAAAGTAAAAATTGATTAACCTTGGATCCTTCAGGCACTTGGAGATTATTCATATCAGGCAAAGACACGTCAAAGCTAGATGCTCCTATATTAAAATGATGAGGGTCTGCTGAGGTTGTGTCACATGATGTAGAAAGTGAGTCAATGTGGTTTGTATCCTCTGATGGGGAAAGATTTATGATCTGTTCAAAAGACAACAAAAGGACAAAAGAACTGAGTACACAGCTACCCTATCACTTACCTTTTATGAACATGCAAAGTAGACATTATATTAAATGGCAGTGATGGACGCTCTTTCAGATTGTACATGCAGACATATTACAATCTTTTCAATATGTATATTGGAAAAAGTGTATGCAAACATCCTAGAAGTGAACAATGAAAACTGGACACGATTTACAAAACTGGAGTCTTCTCCTATTTCTTTAGGTATTAAATACACCAGAAAGGTTTACTACTGGCCATTAATGAAAAATTGACATATATTAATTTGTGGAAAAAAGGGTATCTAATCAGATATGATGCTTCCTATGTTTTGAACTTTACATTAAGTCTTTTATACATATGCAAATACGGGAGAAGCAAGCAGTGAGTGCCATCCCCCACTGCCAGATGATTAAGACTGCACCGAAATGAGAGGAAACTAAAAGCCTAGCATATTTACAAACACAACCCAATCTACTGTTAAATTTCAAGTTAGCAACTTACTAGGTCTGAGTTCTCCAAGATCTGGCTGGTGGTCAGGTCCTCCTCTTCTGATGACTCCTCGGAGTCCTCATGGTTCATTTTGTTCAGGCTGGGCGTGCTCCCAGAAAGCTGGCTCTCCTCCAGCAGCTGCATGTCACACTTGTCCAGGCTGTCCAGAGACCGTCTCCGTACTCCCCAGTTGAAGTTGTCCATGCTCTCTCCCTGAAATTGGATGTAGGGTCAGCTTCCTTCATTTGAAACTCATCCCCCAAAAAAGAAATAATTAGCTCAAAGTTAGGTCGATAATTTTTTTAATGTAAAAATATAATACACATCTGATATAAACATTATTTTGTTAAGCCGTAATGTAACAGGAGCATTTAAAATTTTCCAGTGCTTCACCTGCAGGTAAGAGCAGAAGCATGGAAATGGCAGTTAAATGAAGAGTCATTCTTTTCAGTATTAGATGTTTTTCATGCATTTGCCGAACTAAGAATTTGATTTGTAAGTCCACATATACACACACCTCAATACCAGTAGAGCAATGACAGGCAAAAGAAAAGTTCTGAAGCAATTTTAAGGGATTTTTCCAATGATGTTTAAGTATTAGGAGCACAGGTCATAGCAATGTTTCAGTTGTGAAACATATGCTAAAGATTCTTCATCCTTCTGTACATACATAACCACAGTGATGAGTTAAGGTAGATTTGAATTCTCCTTATTCCTCCTATGGCACGCAAAATATAACAGCAAAAGCAGCAAACATTTTAAACTTTGATTCTAGGCTCATATGGCTTATTTCACTGGAACTTATTTGAACTACTTGAAACTACACTGCATTCTTGGTAATATTTCAATCCCCCATACATTTATATAAACCGAGTGCATTGATCAAATTGCATAACCACTTAGTAGGTTGGTCAACTGGTGCAAAGGTCACTTAATTTCTTCTATGTATAAAAACGACAAATAGTTTGCTACTATTTTTCCATTTGCTTCATGTATTTCACAGAAACCAGACCAAACCATGACAATGTCAAGTCTGGGCATGTTCCTGTCCAGCAACGTGGGAGCATCTGCAGTTGCTCCTGCCACAGTCCAGGTGAGCTGTGCAAACAATGGAAGGTCTACACAAGAAGTATCCAGCAACAGGTTTGGGTTTCTCTAGGTGAAAACCCTCAGCGTGACATCAACACAGGAAGGGAATTTATAAAGAAAGGAAACATTTCTTAAAGCTGAGGGCTGACTTCTTAAAACAGGATTCTTTAAGTACCAACACTCTTAAACAAACGTACCGACTGCTGAAAATTCAAGTTGGCACTGATCTTTTAAATATGAAACTGCTGAATTTCAAAAAAATATATTTCTGCCTAAAAATCATAAGCATTAGCAAATCACTGATTATAGAAGGACTACATGCTATGCTTGTGAAGATTGAAACTGTATGTACAACCATAGAAGAAATACGGTCTGAGTTCAGTGAGGTACTTCAGCAGATTTCTGATTTTAAACACTTGAGCAATACATATTCAGGGCTCAGACGTTTCCTGAAATGGGTGCCCCGAACTGCGTAACGTGCAGTTAATTCTACGGCCTCCTTACTTCCTTAACAACCAACTGACAGACCGCACAAATACATCTTACTTTGCATCATTGCCCTTTAATGCAAGGAGCTTTGGAAAATGACTGGAAATAGGAAAAGCTCAGTTCTGTGACACTCTGCTCGCTTTCCATGAACAAGTATTAGGAAAAAAGAGAAATACATTTTTGGGAAAAAAATAAAAAACAATCCAGAAATGCAAAAAACTGCAATGTACAAGAGCATGTAGTACTAAAGAATGCACTACGTTGAAGAGCAAATGACAAATAATTTGTTATGAAGCCTGAGACATGTATTAGAAGAGCCCTGTGCTTTTATCCTGAGACACAGCAATTTTATGCAGGAAGGGAACAAAAACCAAGATGTAAAAAATTCGATCTCTAACTCATAGAAATTGCTGTGCAGTTCCCAAGTACTTATTTTAACAAACTCTTTGGCAACCCATCCTCCCCCATAAAGGCTGGAGGACACATGCAGCAATGGGACATTCTGCACAGAAACACGAGTTACTGAACTGACAAGTAACAAAGCAAAATCCATGAGCAAGCAAAGATGACCATTATTACAACCGGATCCTCACAATGTTGTGGACATCCATCAATGAACTTTCCAGCCCACGTCTATGGGCCTATTTCCTGTTCTGTTTTTCTTCTGCAATGTGTTTAAAAAGGAAGCCAGCACAAAGAAGAGAAATGAAAAGAGACATTTCTAGGGCATGCTTTTAGAAGTGGGGAGTAAATTAAAAGGGAAAGAAAAGGATAAAAGATGAAATAACCCATAGTTTTTGGGTTAGCATAATCTTGCTACAGGGACACCTCGAAATATACTGAATTTATACAAGAAGTCAGCGCGTGTACTGAGATGGGACTAGGCTTTGTGGTCTGAAGCAGTGCTTATTTCACAGCAAACAAGCAGGAGGGAAGATGTATTTGAGAGGATGCTCATTTTAATCTACAGCTTGAGCAATGACACCTCCTATCTGACAGAGCCACCAGGAAAAGAGTCACTTATAGATGTGTTTCACTGGCAGTGAGCAGCTATTACATAGCACAGTTCGGCAATCACTGCTGTCCAGTAAAGGAGCAGACTGGCCGTGGTGGCCACTTTAAGCATTACCACAAGCCAGGGGAAGGGGAGGCACAGAAAGGACACTGAAAAGGGACACAGCCCAGGGTAGAGGAGAGTAGTGTTACCTCCTTCGTAAAGCCAGGAAGAATCATAGAAAACTTATTTCCTAAGTTTTTACTGTACATACTGGCATTGTATGCAGAGTTAATGGACTCACACAAATATTGTAGGATGTAGGCAAAAGTACTGTGGAACTGGAGAGTATGGCAGTACTTCCATATCCCTGTATCTTCTAAGGCACAGGTATTTTGAGACAAAGATATTCCTGGGGGTTGTTTTTGAATATCCTAACTGATATTCAAGATATCATATATCTGATATTCAAGATATTCAAGAAACATATATGCAAAATACTGCTGTTAATTTTTTGCCCAATCCCTTCTATAATTCATTCAAATTCATGTCATTGCAGCCCCCTCTAAAAATGAAACTGCAGTGCAGTTCCCAAACATACAAACACTGATGCATCTTTTCAGTTTTCTTCACAGATTCCAGAAAAGGTGGTAGGAGTATGCAGCTGAATTAAATTAAGTTGTATGAACTAACTCATGTATTCTCATTGACAATAATCTACACTTTCTGAAAAGGTCTCAAGTATCAGCTTTCAGGAGCCAACATACTACAACTGAAGGCTGGGAATTCTTTTGTTTGCACATAACACTTATGCACAAAGACACTAAAAATGCTGATACTAGAATTCAGAAAGTTTAAAATTTGTCAAGGACATCGAAAATGTTAAAAACAAACTTAAAGTGAAGCAGAATGTAATTTAAAACTAACTTTGTGAAAGGAAATAAAAAGTAATTCTAACACAAGACAAAAACGAAGCACCTGTCAGAAGGGCGGGCACACATCTGCCCACCCACCCATACACACACTGAAGAGGGGGAGGGCAACAACAAAACCATGAGATTATTTTATAATACAAATTTGCAAGAAGGCATAACATATACCAGAGCATCTGAGTTCAAGTAGCACTCTTACCTGAAGTTCCTGGGTAGCAGATATAACAGATAGAAAAACAAATAGAAAGAATCTATGTAAAATTGCTGTATTAAAGACATCATAGACAAACATTTGCCTACAGTTTTAACTAATGCCATTTAAAAAAACAAACAAACAAAGAAAAAATGTCAACTCTTCAGCCCTATCTTTTAAGTTTGAAAATATTCATTAACTGTTTTCACATCTTTATTAAGTTTCAAAAAAGTGCATTTGATGACCAGGGGGGGATAAAAGCATCACTGACCCATTTAAATCGCAAACTGTTTGTTGTGCTTTTGCTAGTTTTCTAACACTTTTTTATTCATGTTTATTAATATATTACATTCAGACCTGGTTTCCCTTCAGCCATTAGAGACAGAGATTCTACTAGGTTTGAATTTGGCTGAGGTATATATTTCAGTAAAACTCTAGTAAATCAGGTTGGAATCTAGACTTTGGAATACAAGGTTTCAGATCCATGGCAATTTCCAAACTGCCTTATGTAAAGGACCACATTTTTAGTTCTATTTCACATAAAGCTAGAAGAGTTTAGTATCTTTTTCACAACCAACTTAAGACAATTAATATATTTAGGCCTCAGACTTGACGTCAGCCACATATACAGATTGAATCTTTTGCAGTATGAAGGTTCACTGTTGGACAAGAATTATTCTGTGTAATTATACATAATCTCTATATGCTTTTAACTCAAGAGAATGAAGAAATTTCTACATATCACCCATTGGACAAACAATTATTGTATGATGATTAGATCCAATCTCTTGTCATATCTTGAAAGCGTTTAAAACATAGAAACAATTGCAGCTGGTCCACATTGACAAAGCAAGCTGTTTTTTATCACTGTTTGGAAAACAAAGCTCTTCCATAATACTTGGTTAATCTATTTTCGACTAATGATGTCACTTGGTTCTTAATTTAATTTTTTTTTTGAGCAAAGCAACGGGCAACTAAACTAAAGTACTACACTTTCATATGGAGATTCCTGACCATAAATAAGGACTTTGTGACATCTCCCTCCACTCCTTCATCCTTTCTTTCCCTGGAACATAAGTTAAATTCAGATGTGAGTTCACAGTTGAGGGGTCAGTTTATCTTAAATAATTCCACTAGTGAAAAAAAACTGATTATTTCTTCCTGTACATGTTTTTCTCAAGGCTAAGAGTGATGCCTGAGAAAACCCATATTAAAATTCATGTCCAGATTATGATAAAACAATTGGTTAAACAGTTAGGTTTGATGAACACTTGCACTCTTCAAAAGAGCTATCAATTCCTGAACATTTAAATAACAACAAAACTGTTAGAGTTGTTTGGCATCCAGATACAAATATATACTTCAAATTTTATATAAGCAAAGTTAAAGGGTGCAGCACCCCAAATTCTGGCACTTCTTCAACTCTTCAACTGCTTCCCTTCACCAGTTTCAACTACAGACGGTCTGACCTGTGAAGACTTGATCTGGGCCCCCAGGGTTCTGTTTTGCTTCTGTATGAAATGATGAAATCACTGACAGTGTCAGCAGAATGAAAGGTACATCTCCCTAAGTATTAGTGATTTCATCAGCAGTTGTAGGAGTACCAAGAGGCTGAAGACCTGAATTCATGAAGGGTTATTCATGAACTAACAGATTTGGAACAATTTTATGCTTTTTTAAATCTGAAAATATAACCTGTTAACAATTTAGACCATTAAAATCGTGTTTAAAATAAACTGACTTAAAAGTGAGCTCACTTAAAAGGTATTAGAACAGAGGCTTTATCTTCCAGTAACAGTTCTGCAGTGTTTCCTAAAGTCGGCGCAGAAAGGAAGGGTGTGGTAGCCTGTTACTGTTATGCTACTGAAGTAAACACTAAGTCAACATTATAAATAATCTCAACACAAAATAAAGTTTCTAGTTATTCAGCTGAAGCTTTATATTACAAGAAGACTACAGTTCTTTAGTACGAAGAATATAAAGTATTTTAATAAAAAAGATGTTTCAGATAAAATATACTGTACCTCCCCATCTTCCAGCTCAACATCTAGGAAATCAAAGTCCCTAAAGACTCTGAATTGTTGTTCACTGTTTGAATCATCCATATTCTCCTGCTCTCTCGCTCCGTCTTCTGAGGACACCAAACTCGTCTGGTGCTCAATCAGATCCAAATCACCACAGGAAGAAAAAATCACCTACAATTCAAAGGATTTCTCTTGTTACAAACTGTTCCCTCTGGTTGTTTCTTCCTAAAAGCTGTAATTGGTTATTCAGAAGGCTGTATTTCCAGTACACACCTAATTCCTTCACTGAGTATTTTTAGAACACTCTTTATTATTTATGTTGGACAGGTGCCTTCAGATTAAACTTGTACAAAGAAATAACTTCATACTGCAGGAACACGTCCAAGAATATTACAGCTACCTCCTAATGGCTGCAGATTGATGTCGCCTGAATGTTTGTGTACATTTACAGGAACAATACTCAGAGAACTTTGCAAAGCAAGTACTGTCAAGGGGCTGAGATAATAACTTAAATAAACCAAACAAACCCTAGTTAAAAGTGATGTTCAAAATCTGTCAAAATTAGAAATACAACAAGCGATAATTTTTCCTTTCCTACTAAAAATAATTATGTATGCTGTTTAGTTGTGAAAATGCCCGTCTTGTAGAAATGAAAGATCGGTTCATCAGAATACAAGGGATATATAAACTATATTCGAAAGAGGGTTTAGAAATGTTCCTTTTTCTGTAGAAAACACTTAATAATTACTTCAAGAACTTCCTACCTTGGATGATCTATTGCCTATTTCTTAGCACATGACAACACTATTTTTTAAAAAGTAAAGTTATAAGTACTATCAGAAAAATCAGACTCCACCTCAGCTTTAGTTCTGTAATTTGATTATGTACCTTATAAAGGCTCTAAACTGGTAATACCAGAAGTCATTACTCTCTACAACACTTAGCTGTCACATATAAAACTTCCAGCAACACATCTCTCTCAGAAAAAAGGCATGTAGCTTTGTAAGTAAACCATCTTTAAGTCCATTCACTCAGTGGTCAATATGCTGAGAAATGCAGTATGAGCCAGTGTAAACCAGAATGATTGCAATATGACATTAAATCATACAAATCAGATCAACAGCACTGGGAAATACAGTTCCTCACGTTTAAAGTTCTGGGCATGAAGATATACAGAAATGGTCAACATAAGGCTACTTACTGAAGGGTTTTTACTCAGTCCAACTTCCTGACCACAAAGAGAAAGGACATGTACCAGCTTTTCCTTCGTCCTTTTCTAGAAAACAAGACATTCCTCAAGTTAGCATTTTTCAAACCACTCATCCTTCTGGTGGCTAGAAACAAACATTAAAAGAAAAATTAATTAAAGAAACCAACCAACAGCTCAGTCATTCAGTGCTCACAGAGTTGCTCTCAGAGCAACTGTACATACGAGGAAAGATAAAAATAGCTCTTAATTATTTTATGCTTATTATTTTTAAATTAGCCTGGTAAGCCTAATAGAAAAACATTAGATCCTGTGGATAACTTCAAAAAGGACAGTTTAGAAGATTGCAATTAGGCACATACATAATTATGTTCTGCAAAATTAGGGGCTGAGTCATTCCTATACAATCTGCTATGTTAAAAACAAAAACAACAACAAAAAAACCCCAATCCATTAAATACATTTATTACGCATAGTTTTAACTTGCAGTTAGACAAAATCCGTAACGTAATCAAACATTACTTTTAGAAATGTTGTTCCAAGGAATTCTTTTTATACATTTCCCAAGAAAACAACATTTAGAAAACAGCACTTGCTGTCTATCTGCTCTCCTCACTAAGACCTGAACTCACCCATCAGTTTTAGCTACAACTGACATTGAGGTCTACAGGTTAAAAGAATGCCATATAGAAACAAAATGTAACTCAGCTCATTCCTGAAGCACACACAGACAACCTGGAATCCAATTTGTATTAATTCAATTGCTCCAAGTGCAACTATTAAGGTATATTGGGCTATTTTAGAGGAGTTTACCTGAGAGTACTGTGGTCTCTTCCAGCTCACAGGAACAAGGACATTGGAGTTAGATCCTGATGAAGTTGAAGAAGTACTTCGGGTGACAGCCATTGCCCTGGGTTTACCATCTCGTCCAGAAGAACTCTGCAGCTCATCATACCGTCTCCCAATAATTGGAGTCTTAAACAGAGAGTAATTATTCATTAATGCAATGCAGTGCTCCAGGAGGAACTAACAATGGAGCCTATCACTTCAGTTTCAGGAAAAGATTACTCTGAAGATCACAAGCATGGGTGGAAGAAGGAGTGTAGCAAATTTCATGTCACTTGGTATGTGTTACACTTTTCATTGTGAACTCTCAGTAGCTACTACAATCCCTAGTGGCTTGAGCTTGAATTCAAGAACAGCTAGCATTCAAAGCAACCGTCAAAACATTTTATAACATAAGAAGGAACCCCAAAACCTGCAGTCTCAACAATAAAAACAGAAGGTTTATGAAATTTATTTCAAATCCAGATTAAGATTACTGAGCAGCGTGGCCCCATTTTAATGCACAATGAAATACTTTCCTGGATTCATGACAGAATGCTCAGCATTTACTAGAAATGTCATGTTTCTACATGAAAAAAACAAGAAGAAACCCTTTGTAACAATATTCTCACTATTACCTACACAAGGAAATCTATAATGCCACAAGCAATCATGCAGGTACGTAACTATAACTTGAATGATTTGCCCATTAAGGTCAATGGGACCATTCAGTTCTACAAAACTGAAAGGTATACAGGATCTGCAGGATAACCACTCCTGTAAAAGAGTTCAAATTATCTCTTCTATTATAGAATCACCAAGGTTGGAAAAGACCTCCAAGATCATCCTGTCCAACAACCCACCTACCACCAATATTTCCCCTAAACCATGTCCCTCAGTACAACATCTAAATGTTTCTTGAACACCTTCAGGGATGGTGACTCCACCACCTCCCTGGGCCATTCCAGTGCCTGACCACTCTTCCGGAGAAGAAGTTTTTCCTAACGTTCAACCTGAATCTCCCCTGGTACAACTTAAGGCCATTCTCTGTAGTCCTATTGCTAGTTTCCTTTATTTCACAACTTTCCAGTTTTCGTAAGGAGCTACAACTTGTTTTAGGAACTTCTGAATGACAGAATTCACCAAGGTGTTAAGCAGCAGAATAAGTACCTCTGAAATATCAAAATGAAACTCTAACGTCTTCCCTGGCAGCTCCTTGGAAGCACTGTTCCACACTCGATGTATTTCCATTTTTGAAAGATCATTGTGTTGATATGACGGTAGAACTAAACTGGCAGAACGAGAAACTACCAGCTTCAGGATATTCAAGGCTTCTCTCCAGTGAATGCTCTAGAAATAGATATATTTAATCAGCAAATGAAAGATTCACATATTTTAAAAATTATTTACAATTTACAGTCATTTTTTTGACACATAATAAGAATGTGGACTTGGAATAATACTGTTTTTTCTCTGTCTTGACCAGTGACTAAAGATATATTTACAGAACAGTTTCAAAGCAGAAACTAAGCCCCTTGCCTGAGATACCATTGTTAGGGAACCATCCTGCAAACTGGAAAACCTGAAAGCAAGGCCAGTTTAGCAGACAAAGGATTTAAACTTCCAACCTGCATGCCTTAATTACTAGGAATAAATATAGGTGCCATTACAGATTCAGCTTAACAGAAAAACTGACTCGAAACAGGCACTTTATAGCTGTGATTTCCTAGTTGAGAGGGGCGCTTTCCACTCACCAAGAGTTAGGTGCAGAAGTCTCTAGAAGGAAGTGCTTATGCCACATTTCCTTCACACCAATTATTAAAAAGCGTGGTCAGCAAGGATCTGCCTGGTATCAAGCCGCTTCCCAAAGCAATACAGCTGCAGTTTAACCCTTCCCACACAGAGAACACATAGCTGGGCATCTTATCAGGGGACACACAGCCTACTAGGCATAAGGATGCTTATTAACTAGTTATTACAGTGGACAGTCTCAGCTAATGTAGTCTTAAAATCTTACAAAGAAAATCAATGTACTAAATACTGTAAAGTCCCTATTTTAATGTAAAGGAGATATGAAATTTACCTGTACATATTTTTCAATAGTTTTTAGCACTTCCATGTTGAACTGTTTGACAGGAATAGCTGACAGGTCCATATAGCTGAGAAGACTGTAGATCATCTGCAAGAGGGACTGCTGCATGCTGGGAAGACCCTTTTCTAACAGCTGTTAAAAAAAGTAAAGTGATTATAACTAAATTTTAAGACCTTCTTCCCTAAGGGAACAGTTACCAGTTTCATGAATACCACTTTTGTTTATCTCTCCTCCCCCACTCATTTTGCAATAGCATTTTACCAACATTTTACAAGTGATGATGATAAAAGTGTGAAATAAAATAGAGCTTTAAGATGAGAGCCAAATGCCAGCCTGTTTTGATAATGAAACATATCTTCTATATATGCTTGCCCTAACTTATCCAGAAAACAGATCCTGCAGTTGAGTAAACTGGCAGGTAGTATTTACACATTAATAGGGGAAGTACATCCAATAAAAACAGGGGAGTATCTTTATATTTCTGCCTTTGCTGAAAGTCAAGGAGAAAAAAAAGAAAACACGCTAAAGAAACAAAACTACTACTATTCAGACACCGATATGTATTTATCCAAATATACTTCATTGCCACTGCTCACTAGCTGTAACTGCCAAGGAAACACTTTCTGCTAAGGAGGAGATGGGGTCCCTGGGGTCTCCTTCTGTACACACTAATACAAAGAGGGGCTTGATCTAGATCCCGGAATCTTGGAACACCTGAATGTATATACCGGAATACCACAAAGAAACTTGGAAACAGAACTGTGCTCAAACATATACACGAATAATTCAGGATCCATACAGACAGACATGCTATGTTTGCATGTGGGTGAAAGAGCTGAACATTTCCTGGAAGGTAGCACATTCTTTCATTGCTGACAGATACTGTCCCTCCCCACAAATTTCAGAGGCAGTTAAACGTTAGCACTAACGGTTACCAGGAGCTTCAAGATTAGAAACTATCTTTACATTCAGGCCAACAAAATATTCTTCTAGCACTGATTAGAAGATCTAGAAAATTACTTTTAAAAGATTGCATGGTGTCTCCTGTCATCAGTCTTCCATAAGACAAAAATGCCAGCTGTCACTCAAGAGGACGCTATTAATTTACTAGATGCCCTCACTGCCCTGAATGACCTGAAAGGCATTTTACTGAGTGATGTTTCATGCCAGCTGAAATGAACTGCTCAGGTAAAGCAGACTGTGTAATCCCGCTAAGTATCTTCTGATTTCTTTCATCAGTAAAAAGGAGCAGTAAGTAGTGACTCACAAGACAAAGTAGGCAAACTCTACTATAGCACAATAGATAGAACTCGCCATGCTTTATCCATTCCTCTGCAGAAAGACAGCAGGAAAATTTGAAATTAGATTCTACAAGGTAAGCAGCTACAGTCCATGGATACCTTTACTGAGAGATAAATGAGCTTAGCAATTTTTCAAAACAGGGTTATAGGCTTTTCCTTGTGTTCCGTTAGGATCTCAATTCTGTCCTCGTACATTGTTTCATATTATCCAGCACATCAGCTGGTACATCATTTAAGCATGAAATAAAGGATGGCAAGAAACAATCTGGATGAGAGGAAGAAATTCTGTGATCTCAAGCAGAGGCTTTTGCATCAGATAATTGCTTTTTAAAAAGGAAAATGAATTCTTGGGTAATAGTGAGATTTTCTCCTCTGTAACTGGCTAGAAAACTGTTCTAGGAAAGCTTCCAATTTCCATTCAGTTTTGTATAAGTTTGTTGTCAACAGAATCATTTGGCTTAAAAAGCTCTTTCTCCCTAAACCTTATAAACATTTGTGGACTATGTCAGTTTTCGTTTGATGTAATTATTGCATGTGGTTTTTGATAATCCAAGTGTATTTGAATGCATCGCAAATTTCTCATGAGTACTGAAGTGTGGTAAAGAATAACAACTTTAAAACTCATTTAAAACAGTAAGAATTCCTTGGTTACGATGAGTAACAAAACCAGGAGCAAGGTGGGAGTTTAGATAACACAGCATTCAGATCAGTGAATTCCAGGACAAGGTGGTTCCACTGCATTTGCAAAATGAAATCATAACTATTCTCAGTCTTTGACTCTGGTTCCTATGAACTATTTTGAAAACTTGTAGATTCCTCTCTTGGGTACGGTAGGGTTTTTCTGGGTCTAGGGTACCACGCTCTGTTAGTTCAGTTTCCTGAAGCAGCAGTTAACTATGAAGCTGGTGGAAAGCAAAGCCTTCTCCAAGGGCTTCCAGGGCTGCCTGCTGCTGGTTGAGTGACTGCTGCCTTTGTCTCTCCAAATCTGGCAGCACTTCTCAGGGTACATTTATCAGGCACAGAAATGTCTTCCTTGTGCACTGAGGTGAGAATATAGAAGGTATCTCACAAGTCACATCCAGTCGACAAGGTACCATTGGGATAATGCCTGATCTAGGATGTGCTTCCCCTTGCAAGGCAGATGCTTCAACTTCTAGTGATTCCTTGGCTTTGAAGAGTTTATTAATGTTCATGTTTCCATCACAGGCAGTCCTCTAACAAGGAGGAGTGAACATCTACCATAAGCACATTACTATCACTGTGTGCTTCCTGTCCCTTCTCCTGTATTGACTATTTCAGCCTAAGAATGATCCTGGTCTTACAAATTACTAGTTTAACACAAGACCCGTGCTAACTCAGATATGCTTCCAAGATGATTGTACGCTCACGCTATAAGGCTGACTTTTCAACATTACTATGCAAAAATCTAACAAAATATCACAGTAGGCTCTTATCTATTGGCTTACATGCTGATTTTTGTAGCAGAGGTTCAAAATTCTACTGCACTGTTTAACAGTGATTTTTCCTCATCTGTAAACTGAGATCCCCAAATATTTGCCGAGACGAAATTTCTCGTTTTCCATGGCTGTAGGTGTAGAACTGAGTAAGGAGCACTGCTTGTCACTGCAAGGTTTGGATGTTATTGAAATGTCTCATTTTAAGCCATAAGGCTCATACCCTTATAGCTGACAAGCAATTACCTGCCATCAAACAGATTAAATGAAAGTTTTTGTCTGAATGGCAGTAATTGAAGCTTTTGCCTTTTGCTGAGAGCATTTGTTCTCACAGTTGTAATAATGTGTGGCAGAAAGACCCCTTCTGAATGTGAACCCATGTGTGTGGCGGTGTCACCGTTGCAGCATGGATTTACATTTTTATTTCTAAGCTCTGTACGCTTCCCAGTACCCTACAGGCTCAAGCAGTGGGGACTGAGCCAGGATTGTTATAGCACAGGCTTTATAACCAGCAGCTATAACATTCAACTGGAGGTTGCCCAGTGGGGCTCTTAACCCATTCAGTTGTACATATTTACAGCTTATCCCACAGTTGGCTTATAGGAGACAGCAGAACATTATTTATGTTGCTCTGGGGATCAGTTAATGAGAAAAGAAGAGAAACATCCTGAATGCTGGAAAAGTCTTTTCATGGCTACACAGCAGGCTGAACAAGATGGTTTCTTGTCCCTTGCTCCTCCTCCAGACTGGCAGCTACCCTGTGCCCACGCAAACACTCCCGAGACATGACTCAACAGAGCTGCAGTCAATGTAAATATGGAGAAAGGAAGTCATGCTTACTACTCTGTCATCCTGTGATGATGGTGTTGCCTGAGGAATGTGCCTTAATTATGGTCAAAAACCTGCTTGACTTGCTGTTCATATAGTAACCTGGTGCTAAACTACATGAAAGGGGAAGTGCCTAAGACCGTTTTAAGGGGAATGAAGATCACACTCAACAGCCTTTGTGGAGATACAGCAACACCAGGAATTGTGCATACAACAGTGAAGGTAAAACAGAGGGGCAGATGCTTTCCTAAGGCTGAGAAAACAAAGGAGAAAGAGCTTAGACCTTGGTATTTATAGCATTTGTTTATTAGAAACTCAAGTTTGCCAATGAATAAGATAATTAATTCTGGAGGAATCAGAGTTGGCATGTTTGAAGAGCTAATAGCTTTTCAGAGTCTCTGAGTCAGAAAACAGAAAAATCTCAGGTTCGTGGTTTAGTTTCTAAAAGAAGAGTCATGGCTTTCACCATCAGTCAAGATCTGACACGACCGTTAGAGCTCTCATCTGCAAACATGGTGATTAATTGCAACTTGAGGGAGAGCCAAGCTTGCCCTGAAGTCTGAGTGAGGGTGTGCAGCCTGGCCTCTCGGGCAATGAAAATATATGGACAGTCAGTATCAGAGATATCTGCTGACTTTTCTTAAACCTTCTGACAGAGAACCTAGCTGTAAGAAACATTAATTTCTTACAGTAAATCCATAGCTTTCTGCTATTTCTGCTCTTACTCTTTGTTTTGAATAATAGCTACAGAGAGCCCCCAGTAATCTCTCAAAATTCAGCTCTTCGAGTCGTTAGGCAAGAGAAAGGTTAAAACTGCAAGAAGTCTCTGAAAACTTACCTCAGCCAAATATGTAACCATATTCAAAGTAATATCAGCGAATGCTTCGTGAAGATAACGGCAAACCACATTTACCCAGGTGGCGCAGTCCCTTGTGTAGCTGTGTGTTTTATAAAGGGTCATGACATGTGCAAGATTTGATAGCTTGGGGTTCTTTTCCTCCAAACAAACCTAATTAAATATAAATTTCAAAACACGTTAAGAACAAAGCAATTGCGTTTTAAAGATCTGAAGATGTACAAAAGAGTAAATAACTTTCATACCTGTGCAATCCTTTCAGCTACGTCTTTACAAAACTGGTTTGGGCTGTCAAAATGCTGAATTAAATGGGGCAGAAGGCACAAAACATTCAGTGGAAATCCTAGAACAGGAAAATAAAGAACAGAATGGACATTCCTGACGGTAAGAGTCACAGCAATCTTTAAGATGGCATTTTTGGGGCAGGTCACAGTTTCAGTATTACATTACCCATAAACTCACACAGATCTTGTTCACACCACTGCCACACCACATTTGTCTTAAAAAGGAGACTTAATTTGAAAATTCAGTCTATCAATTAAGCACCAAAGCATGAACCTACTTCTGCAAACAGTAATACCACAGAAACAGGTATTTACAGGATAAAGTATCTCACAGGAGTGTATTCCTTATTCTTGCTACAGAGTATTTTTATCTTTTTCACTTAGCAGTCTTAACATCAGTGGCTTTTTGATCACTGCTGCTCAAACACACGAAGAAATTCAATGACAAACAACTGTTTTAGTCAGGCTGCTAGACACAGCTTCCGTTTTTTACATTGCTCAAGTCGTAACAGTAATGAATCAAAATTCAGATGCAGGTCATCAAATGGAACTTCTCAAATGTGTGGTTCCAAAGCTAGTAGATGGCTCCTGCATGAAGAGCCAGGCCCTGTCATCAGCACATGGGCTCAGTCAGGAGCTAGGATTCAGCTCTTTTGCACCAATTCATAGCTGGCTCAGGGCTGCCAGGGATTGTAATGCAGAGCTGTATGAAAAACTGCTCCAGTTCACACGGGAGCTGAGAGCTTAGTATCAAATTATTGTAACCAGACACAATCAATGTTTTTGGAAAAGAATCTGGACTTATGAAAATAACCTTCTAATAATTTGTGGTCATTTTATACAATCAAACATGGGGCCCAAGTTAGGAGCAAAATTTCTCTAGGCTTCCTCTATACTCAGGGAAGAGAAAAAGATACCTTCCGACGGTAATTTCACAGCACATGTGTGAAATGTCCAGCAGAAGACCAGATCATATAGAATCACAGAATTATAGAATCCTTAGAGTTGGAAGGGACCTTTAAAGGTCATCTAGTCCAACTCCCCTGCAATGAATAGAGACATGCACAGCTAGATCAGGTTGCCCAGGGCCTGATATAGCCTCTCCTTGAAAGCCTCCAGGGACAGGGAGCACCACACACAGGTGCTTACAGAGGGACAGGCTGTTCACTGCACTCGTACCCTTACTGTCAATATGTGCACTGCTAAGAAAAATCCCACAAAGCACTAATTTTAATCATATAATCTGTAATATTCTGAAAATAATTCGATGAAAAAAAAGTGGAAAATATAGGTTATATAAAGTTTGTCTTATTCATTGTTACTTTTATCAGCACTCAGAAACTGTATAAGCTGCTAAGCCCTAACAGTGAATTGTTAAATACATGGCTGCTCTCCTCCAAAGCCTTACTGTGCAATACATTCACTCTTCAGAAACATGCTGTGTTGCTATGAAACTTCCAAAGGGCAAAAATGAATCCGAACAATGACTACTTTATATTAGAAGAGAAAGTGCCATTTTTGGTTTTATGCAGGTAGCCTAATGAGGTCTAGCATCAAAAATAATAGCAACAGAAACTGAAAGAGTGAAAAATATACTGTTTTTACCTATAGCTTGAGAGGAATCCACCATGGATATTCGAGAGACTGGTGTGAGCAAACTGAAGAGCTGTAGTGTGAGATCAGTAGTAGTAAGGGAGGTAAATCCTTTCAGGAGTAGCTGCTGAAGCCCTGAGAAGTCTGCCCACTTCAGCTGCCCTTGCAACTTCTCTAACTTCTCCCGGTTTTCGGCTTTATCTAGTGGCAAATGAGCCAGAAGTTTATTCAGTAACCGCAATGCCATTAGATACTCAAACTCAAAATCAGATTCCATCAAAGCCACAGCAACCCAGAAGATAGTGGCCAGTAGGTTGGTTGGATTGTTAATATGGGATGGGTCAGTGAGACTGTCCTTTAGAGAAGATGAACTTCTGGTTTTAGAGGAGAGGCCTTGCTGGGTGCATGCCTGAATTCTGTCTAGAGTGGCACTGCGAGGTGGATCTGAGGACTTGTCCACGTCTCCAAACTTTTTGGGTACAGAGAAGCTCCTCTGGTGTCTGCTTCGTTCAGCAGTGGCTGTGTTACTGCCTGCAGGATTGACGTTCAGTTGGCCCGTGCTTTTTCGGTTTGCAGTCAGCTTGGTGCTTGATGTTAAATCTGGCGAAGATGAACTGAACCCAAAACAAAGAGCATATATTGTAAAGTGTGAATGCACAGCTTGAATCCTGTAAATACTGGATGCATGTACTTATCAAAATGTAAATAAATACTGAAACAGAAAAAGTAAATCAGCAAACAGTCTACTACATCTTGCCTTTTTTACTCCCGAAGTTCCCACAGACATGAGAGAAGTAAGGTTCACATGGCACAATGCCAAATCATAAAAGGATAACTCACAGTGTAGATAGGTCTAAATGACATGGGAATAGGAGACACAGAGCTGTGAAGGGTCTTGGAGAAGTGCCAATAAAAAGGGGCAGTGGTAGAACTGAAAGCTGCTAGTCTTTAAAATGCCTTCATCAGTGGAGAAACCTCAGCGGTTGGCAGGAAAAATATGCAGTGGCTTAAAGAACAACGTGAAGGAATGCAGAAATTAGAAATACTGTACATTAAGCAGAACGACCAGTATGCCACATTACTCTCAGAAGACCTGTTGTGTGGCTGCCAAAGTTCTCCTTGCTAGTACATGGCCTTCAGAAACCTTGTCACAGCTTCCTTCTGCCTGAATCCTATTAGCTCTTGAAGGCAGTGTACAGAAAGCTGAGGTGTTTCAATTCCAGAGATTTATGCCTCCTTATAAACTACCACGTGATGATCCAGACAATCCCTATCAATTATCTGTACACATGAACACTCTGTTTTGATACAAGTAAGGGAAGCTTGTGCTGGGGAGCAGCTATTTTCTGACTCTTTTTCCTACCTTGTCACACTCTAAGTCCCTACAGAACTTGAAGAGGATCGTATGGAATCAGTAATTCTAAGGTAAAGAATATGGCATCCCACTGCCTTCTGGAATGCTTCTTCTTTGCTGCTCCATCTTGCTCTTTCCTACAGTATGCACTGAAGAATAGCTCTTAGTCTAGAAAGCAGAAACTGTATTGCCCCAGCTCCACTCTGTCGTTAGGCAATACTTCTGTGTTGCCTCTGCAGTATGATACAACAATACTTTACCTGCTATCTTCAGCAATCATAAAATCATAGAATCAAAGAATCATCAGGGTTGGAAAGACCACTAAGATCATGTGGTCCAACCATCAGCCCATCCCCACCATGCCCACTAATCCAAGTCCCTCAGTGCCACATCTCCATGTTTCCCGCACACCTCCAGGGATGCTGACTCCACCACGTCCCTGGGTAGACTGCTCCAATGCATTACCAATCTGAATGATGGTCCCTATATTTTTTATCTGGTAGGTAAAGCTTGGTAACTTAATGCTAACTTTCCCAAACATGTTCCCAATTCTGTTCTTGCTACGAGGAGCCCAACTGACATTAGTTTTCCCTCAGTACTGGTAATAGCTGTGTTACAGAAATAACTTGAATTTTCCCTTAATGCACAGATGTCCGCTTCAAGGCCAACAGTCTCAGAAAGATAGTCTAAGCCATTAGCAAAATCAGTATGGGAAAAAATACTGAGAATAACATGATGTATGAAACCAGTATTCTAAACCACAACATTTTTCCTAGATATGTTTTAAAGTATATGGTACAAAAACATGAAGTGCAAAAAAGATAATATTTTTCTAGGATATTTAAATAAATTATAGCCTAGTGGCAACATGACAGAATTTACAATGCATTGGAAAGTTCCATTAGTTCTATCAACATTATTTCAGCTATTGCAAAGTCTGGCTGTGATATGCTCTTAGTCGAGTTCTGTGAAGGCCACAAATGGACCCAATCGTATCAAAAATCATTTTATGCTGTCAGGTTGCAGAACCACACACTTTGTATCATGAGTCATTGAAAAAGAAAGATATACTTAGGTGAAACAGGCTCTTACCGAGATAACACTGTCAAAAGATCACTGTTCTTCAAACAGTCAGACAGATTATCCACTGCAGCTTCCAAAGTAAGTAGTGCTTCCATTACATACCCCTATCAATGCATGAGATTAGTCATTTCAACAAAGATTTTGAAAATAATGAATATTCAATAATATTTAGTTCATAAAATAAAGTCACCTACTGAAAATAATTTCTCCTGAAAATAGAACAACATTCACACCACTGCCATTATCCTGAACATTAAAATGTCACCGTAAGTATGTTTTATTTTCTGCCTCTGACTGATCTATGAAGGCATGCAAGAAGAGCACATATCTCATCAGGGGACCAGTAATGGCATACAGAACCTCTGACTTTGCAGGTCACTGGTTTAAATTCCATGCAAGCCATTGTGACAGAATACTACTGTCATCTGGTGGCAGTTTCATTACCTACGTAAAATATGGAAGTAACGTCAGTCTATTTCTTATTAAGAGCTAGCAGTTCTCTTTGTGTAAGTCATGAATCTCTTAATAAATAGGCTCTGCCTGTACGATTGCAGGAGAGAAAAGTCTTTTTAGCTAAGCTGAGTGAACATCTCGGTTCACTGAAGGAAGACTGGATCAAGTTTGGTCAGTGTAACTGACCTAATTTGTGTTCTTATGGATGGTGTGGATTTCTTTATTCAAAAAGGTTTAAACATCTGAGGAATGAGGCGGTGGCTATTCCATGCTGTGGGATTACATTAGCAGATAGGATGATTGGCTTCTTAAACACAAATTAATGACGTGAAAAGAGAAAAATGGTCATTATGAAGATTTTTCAATGACATTTACTAAATGTCTTCTAGGTGCTTCATAGGACTGTAACAGCCTAATGTGGGCTTTGAGTAGATTTAGGTTCAGTAAATTCAGAGGAACCCTTTTCCTGTATACCTTGTGTCACTTGACTCCCAAACACCTTGTTAAAACTGTATTTTTAAATTAAATGTACCTTAAATCAACAGTGCTGTGAAGAATTATGTACACACATACCTGAATCTCATCTCCATGCTCTCCAATAACTTCCACCAATCTTGACAGGAGGTCAGACAACGCATGTGCAGAAAGGGGCTGTTTTAGTGCCCTGAATATCTGGAAAGAGCGACCTGCATAGTGTCTTGAAGAGCTTGAAAGAGCTGTTTGTAAAGCAACCTCACTCAGATGCTGCTCCAAATGAAAACCTAAGCAAAAGAGCAGTAGGTCAGGTTTTTTAGATTTCTCACAGACTTTACTGTGGATCACATACAGGCTGAACTAACATTCTGGGGAGGACATACGTTCTAGTGCACCATGCACAGCCTCTAAGAAATGAGGATGCAGTAATATATTGTTTGGGGAGAATTTCCCACTTTTACATTTATTTCATATAGAATGTATGAAAATAAACTTTGCAAATGCAAAATTCTCAGTCTGGGAATGTTTTGCTCAGAAAAAAATACGCATTTTTCATCTGATTTCAAGCTTTTTTTACAATTCTTGGACAAACTTTGAAGCCACACACCATTCTTACCAGCAGCAACGCAAACACTCTCAGACTTAAAGCCAAGCTGAATTAGAAATCTTTCTATGAGCTTCATTAGGCTTTGTATATGATCGTTAAACATTGATATAAATAAAAATATAAATACCGATTTTGAATTCTGCTTTGATCTGGGAAGATATTTAATTAGTCACTGTGTTGGTATTCAAATTATGTTTAGTACATTTCCTATGCTCCAAAAACATGATAAATGAAAACTAAAACTTACTTGCTAGAACAAATTATTACATTTACTTAGTAACTACAGTCTATTTCACCAAAAGGACATATA
This sequence comes from Gallus gallus, assembly GCF_016699485.2. Classification (NCBI taxonomy): domain Eukaryota; kingdom Metazoa; phylum Chordata; class Aves; order Galliformes; family Phasianidae; genus Gallus; species Gallus gallus. The sequence goes on from NC_052532.1 coordinate 174,493,819, forward strand.
GGAGCTTTTATCTGGTACACCAATCATCTAAATGGCTTTCTACCAACAGCTCTGGAGAAATGTTTAACATTCAAAGCAATTCTTTCATATGCCATTCAGCGTTCTTAAGACATACAATATGTTGTGCTTCTGCACAAGCAGATCTACTAAATCACAGTAGATGAACTTTCTGCATGACACTGAGAGAATATCCTTTTAGATATGAAAGCAAAAAAATATTTCTACCTGACTTGGAATCTTTAAAAACAGATACAACATGACGCAGAAAATTAGTAAGCTGCTCGGCACTCTTGGTGTTCTGATTTTTAGGTGTGATATCTTCATGGCACCACAGTGGACCAAACGCCCTTAAAGAAATACATAACAAAGTGCAAAGTTGCTTTGAGTTGTCTGAAATAAATGTAATCAGTTAAAATACAAAAACTGTAAATTCCATCAGATATTTCCAGGGCCACAATATGGAAATTATGCAACTGAACAAGATGCGTATGAACAAGATACAACTATACCTATGCTATATTATACAAACCCTCTCAGAGTATATGCTATACCATTTAGAGAGCAGCATAAACAAACCCCAGTTTTTGAATTTGTTATTGCGCCTAGGATGCGCCAGCTGTAGTCAGCAGTTAGTATTAGTTTCACCATGGCCTTTCACTACGCCTTGTGTACCTCCTGTCTACTTGCATGATAATAAAACTGTCGTTTTCCATTAGTTCACTGTTGAGCATCAGTCAATTAAACATTTTATTCTTGTCAGGCAAGATTTTTTTTATCATGTTCCTGACACCGTAATGCTTTTAAGTACCTACCTACTACTACAGGTATCAATAAAAGAGGAACAGGAATCTGTAATTACTATACAAGCTCAGTCATTTTCCTTTGAATCCTTTAAATTGCTACAGATAATTGTAGAGAAGACATAAAAAGATGCATTTTGAGTACAAATGTAAGTTCTGTTTATCTCCACTACCTGGTAGTCAGAAACTCAATTAATTTGTTTGCTTTCTCGTCTGTTTCAGCAGCAGTGTCCATGTCCTCAACCTCTTGTGTAATCTGGGGGAGATTTCCACTGCTGCCTCCCAGACTGATACTGGAGGAGGTGGAGCTGGAACTCAAGCCGGAGTCTGGCACCGGAGAGGACTGGTATTCCCGCAGAAAGTCAAAGCCACCTGCCAGCAGAAAGGGAGGAGATAAAGATGGAATGCAGTGTTGGGCCAGTGTTACAGATGAACGCATCCACAAGAGCAGATTTTTTCCGAGCTTCTGTGGGGAAACATGGGAGAAACCTGCAGAACATAACAGCCCTCCCTCAAAGAATGACGAGAGTGAAAATGGCATTGTTTTTAACTGTGCAGAATCCATTGCAAAATGAAGAATATCAAAAACAAGACAGTTTTCTCTTTCACTGCTCAAGGACTACAGCACTTGAAAAACAAATGTTTCATGTCATTTACATTTGGAACTATGCCTTTTTGTAGAACTAATTTTGAAGTTAGCTAAGTACATGAAAAAATCAGCTCATTTCCCTGGGCTAGCTGGACACTGTAAAGCAATCTGTAGTTTGGACTTCTTAGGACAATTATATTGTCCCAGTGTTACATATGGAACAGAAACAAAGACAAAGTGTTTGGCTATATGTAAAGACTGGATTATTCATATTAAATATTTTCAGCATTAAGGTTAAACAAGTAAATAAGTTTTCAAGTGAATAAGTTAAACAAGTGGCAAGTTTTCAGTCTCCTGGATCAAAAAGTTGCCACACAACTTCAGAGCTGGAATCAGAAACTAAGACCTATTTTCTTAAGGTTAGATTGCTAGCCATCTTATGCTGTATGTACTGCATAAGAAAAACTGGCTTTGTGAGAAGACAGGGAGCAGGAAGGGCCTCTCTACTGACAACATACGTAGGGCACTCCAGAAGTAGTGCCTCCTATTTATTTCTAAGGAAACTATGACAGATACAAAGACCACAATAACTCTATTTATAGAGCAAATTCTAAGCTACAAAACACTATTTTTCAACACAGTCACCACTGTTAGCTATGCATTTTCACCAGTGATGAACAAGAGACTGCATGCCAACCTTGTAAAAATCTGCATGGATGTCTGGAATGCACCACCCACCACCTCACTGTGCTCACATCCACTGTTTGGTCTCCATAAACATTCAGCAAGCATCAATAAATGTCAGAGGGTGCCTTTTTTTTCTTCATGGAAGAATTCAGTGACACACCTTTGCTTCTTAGGCACTTCCATGTCAAATGCCATTCTGTCAGACTGTCCCTCTGCTGCCATTTGTTGCATGGTGACAAAATGTAATGGAACATCAGTGTCTACTGCCATACCACCAGCATACATCTCTGACATCAAGGGCTGACATAATAAAATAGGAAGCATTATTTTCGTACAGCCTTTGTACATTGCAAGTTTGGAGTCTCTTAATTTAGTTGTCTGACACTCAGAGGAATGAACCTCAGATGAAACATTCTCATTTAGGATTCTTTGCTATAGCTACTCATCCACATTTTGGCTCTTTATATTAGCTGATCAAAAAGAATCCAAACAGAAAGTGTTGAAAACCTTTTGTGACCAAGAGGCCAAGACACAGAGTACTGTGTTTTTCAGAGATAGGAATGAAAACAATGTTTCATTTTGGCAGAAAAGCAGTAACATCTTCATGTAAGAATTTTATTCTGTATTTAATAATTCCTGGGCACGCGTTGGAAAAGAGATGTACATAAGTCATTTGGGAAGTTCATATGTGAGGTAATTTTGCGCACAATTTATTCAGACTGAAAAGGCCAAAAAGGCCAAACTAACTGAGTAATCTTGAATGAGTATACTGATTTCCCTGTTCTCATTATCTAAAAAACCAATCCTTCATAGCCCGTCAAAAAGAATAATCAGTTACCAATACACTTTATAAATTGAAGGCATTTATTACTTTTGGCTATATTCCCAAAGAACCAGGGAAACACCACTACTTTGACGATCCTTCCACTTCTCAGTGTATCATAACGTTCTTCACCATCTCCCTGACAACGAATCCCACCTCCATGACTCTAGACTGGTTCTGTGACTCTTTCAAATCTCAACAGTATGCTTGCTTTCATTAATACTAAATGACAGTAGTAAGCTACCTGCTTTCAACAAACTGCTCCCAACCAATCCCTTAAATCCAGGTAAATTGCTAAAAGTTGACAGAACATGCATTTCAGAGGGAGATGAAGTAAGTCTGGTAAAGCAGAAACAGATTTCAGGACAGAAACGAAGTGCACCTGTGGTATAAGGGAGGGTTTATAGCATGTCAAATTTAACTTAAGAATGGAAAATCTGAGCTGCATATTCCAGCTGTTCTTCCTGTACTGGAAATATTTCCCTTCCCTTCCCTTCCCTTCGCTTCCCTTCCCTTCGCTTCCCTTCCCTCCCCTCCCCTCCCCTCCCCTTCCCTTCCCTCGCCTTCCTTTGCCTCGCCTTCCCTTGCCCTGACTTGCCTTGCCTCGACTTGCCTTGCCCTGACTTGCCTTGCCTTGCCATGCCTTTCCTGCCCTTCCTATTGCCTTTTGCCTTTTTTTGAAGATTGAGGACTGATTGCCCTTATTTAAAGCATTCCTGGCTCCATGAGGGGAAAGTTAGGAATTCATTAGCCATATTTATGTTTAAAACTTTACATTATATATTTTGCTTAATGTAGACAGCTTTCTCACTATCATGAGAAGTTATTTAATAATAATTTGGGTGTGGTTCACATGGAATTAATACTAGTTGAAACTTCTTGGATTTGCTACTTTACAACCTACATTTATCAAAACAGTTACATTTTAGAAAAACAGACTTTACATTCTACTTTCAGAAAACTCTCAGTACAATGCAGCATTCTTTCTCTTCTCTTTGATCTCTGTTACCTGTATAAAGATATTCAGGTAGGTATGCTGGTTGTACAGTCAGAGTCTTGGTCTCATTCATCTCTCTGGTCTGAAGAAGCACTGATGCGATTGCTTGATAGTTGCTATTACAAGACAATGCAATCAGAAGGTGAAGCAGTAATTTCTTACTGTGTTCAAAGACCTCAGGGCGGTAATGGTCAAGACCTAAAAGGAAAGGTTGCAGCAATCACTGAATATGAAGCAATAATAAACAAGTTCACATTCCAGAAATAGCAAAAATTCCTAGGCAGTTCATGGTAACAGTGCAAACAAACAAGATGCAGTATTTCCGGACACAGCTACTTGTGCTTTTACTTCAAAGGTCTGTATATATGCCAGATAGAGATTCCACTCAGAAGATACAAAATAATGCATTGCAATATATCTTTATACATTATGTCTCACTGCAGCATTAATTCACTAGGGCCAGAAAACCTCAAAAGATGAGAGCTTTTTGGTGGTGGTCGTATCTACCTTGCTTACCACAGTATCTCGCTTTCCTGCACAGAGGTCACTTTTAAAACTAGTACAAACTGTAAGAGGTAAATGCTGGTTTATAAGGAAAGGAACTGACAGACAAAATTCCTTGAAAAAGAATGCCACTTACCAGTGAGACAGAATGAGAAATGAAACATCAGTTCAGGGTGCACAACTGAAACTGAAGGTCTAGCATTGAAGGACCCTGATCTTCCCAGCACTGTTGCTGTTTGCGTGCTCCCAGATTTTAACACAACCAGAATAAATCATAAATCATCAACATAAAGGAAGGAGATTTTCATAAAATTAACTGCACTGTGTGGTAATAAACATTTTTTCAATTCTCTTTCAGTATCTTGCATGGTATTTATAAAAACTTTCTTGCACTTTAGTGCTGAATATTTCAATTGTTTTCTTCTCCTACTTCTCATAAGATATATTCCTCTTTAAAAGCAGCTTCTTCACTCAAAGTGGCAGCAGCCAACAAGCCTTTCAAGTCAAGTGTTTTCTTGTTGGTTCTTGTCTGACCTGAAAAAATGCAGCTGCTCATACTGCCACAGTCTGAGTCATGTGCGTTCGGCTCCTCTTACCATCTCTTTGGAGATCCTGTGATTCTGCCTCACCCACCTGCCTATAACCTCCTCCAAAAGAACCGCTGCTGACCACTTCATCAATTTTTCAGCTTCTTTAGGTCTCTGCTCCTATTCTCCTTCCTCCATTTCCTTCCAACTGCCGGGAGGTAATGATTCCAACCTATCCTGTTTTAACATACACTTTAAGGAGTGAAAAGAATATAACAACTTCTCTTGGTTGGAGATAACTTCTGTATTGGCAGTAGTTGTGACTGAAGAACACTTAACCTCTAAGATTATATATAAATATTGACATATACAAAGTGAGAAGTTCTTTGTCCTTCTGTGGTGCTGGGCCATTCTCTAACTTGGAAGAGTGTCTGAGAGGGTATGCTTCTGCGACATGGACATGTTTCCATGGTAAAGTAGTCCTGCTGGCTCTTCTAATTTCACACTGGTTGCAGAAGAGTTGAACAGCAGTGCTTCTCACACACTCCTGACACAGGCAGGTTCACACCAGTAGTCAGCCTCTGCTTCACTGTTGATACTATACACCACCCAACAGCATATTAAACACATCTATCATAGAATTATTTCACTACAGTATTGCCCCAATCCTCCTGATATACGAAGGGACAAAGGCTGCCCAGATAGCCACCATACTATTTTCAGGATCCCTTTCAGTCAGATGCACCTGCCCGCTCACATTCCAACAGGACAGAAACACTCCATTTTCCATCACATTCATATCTGTGGCTAACACATTTAGCATCGCTTCATTATACCATCACAACAGAGCTCTACTATAAACTACAGAAATTTTTCTTTATAACAGCTCTTCAGAAACTGAATTTGAAGCCTCGTGATGTTATTTTAGCTACTGCTTTGCTTTCACATTTGACTTCAATTTCACATTTAAGCACTGAGATCTCTTAGCCAAGGGACTGTCTCAAAAGGTATTCAAAATTTCTGCTTGTTTCTCACCAAATACTACAATGTTGAAACATTACTGCATGAAATAATCAATAACGACATTTTAACAACAGATTACTAATATTCTAACTGTGTTTCTGCATATATTCCCTGATGGTTCCCTGATGGCTCCTCACAGCTCTCTTAACTGAAGTAACCACCCTGCTGCATTCTATTTCTGTTCTATTTTTTTTCTTCTGAGAACTTCTAACTCCAAATGCTAGTTACAGTAACTTGTTTCAAATCATACTAAAGAGGTTGTTTAATCACTTAATGGTTATTCATTTGATTCGCACACTTGGACATTTCTTATTCAGCTTCCTCTTATACTTGAACGGTTGACACCGACATAAAAAGAAAAAAAAATGTTATGGGTAGCCAAAAACTGGAATTGAACTTCTAAGTGAGGAATACATGAGAAATGTCTCAATGAGACTGACCCAGGAAGTCCCTTCCAGTATGCTCCTAGCTGTTCTTACTGAAGTGTTTACTGAAATGTGTTCTGAAACCATTGTAAAAATACACAATATTTGAGTATTTGATGAATATGCCTTTAAAAAAAAAAAAAAAAACTCACAAAAAATTTCCAGTAGAACGGTTGATAACAGAGTAACAGAAAAGGAGAATGAAATATCTTCTTCAGCTGTATACCAAAGTATATCACATATACTCTATTGCTGTGCTCTAAATGCCCAGCTTCATCTTTATCACCTGCTGAACAGCAGACCCCTCCCACGTTGTCTGTGAGCAAGCTTGGTGGTAATTATGGTGAGGAAATGAAAAGTGGACTCCAGTCTCCAGATTTGTTTTATAAATCTCCAGCTGTGCTGATTGGTGAAAAGTGGTAGGCTTTGTAATGCTAAATGCTCCTGTGAGCTACAAAAATAGGCCATGCAGGTTTCATAACATTAAGTGCTAGGATAAGGAATGTTATAACTCTCTGGTTGAATTGGGTTATGGTCAGGAATATCACAGCAGTGAAGGAAAAGGAGTGCCTCTAAGCTCAGGTAAGTAACAGGAAACGTAATAAAGTATTCTCTTAGGAGTTAAATTAATGAAGCTTGCTTTCCAGTGATCCATGTCCTACCATCACTGTCTCTGCAATGCATTCATCTTGGTTCTCTTACATAATACTTTTGCAAAGACCAGAGATGGCACGTGTGTCTGTAGTCCACATCCGAGGCATGTTATCATGGTTTTATGATTTTGGTTATTGGTATTCCACATTATAACATCATGCAGTGTACTGGGAGTTAAAGGGCAAATGCTTTAGTTCCGGGTACTTGTCTAGAAGAGAAGAACTACGTTCCCCAGAAGACTGTTCGAGTACTGTTATCATTCCTGCTCAGGGGAACAGATACAAGGCCTGTAGGTCACCCTACCTGAGTCTTCTTTCTCTTCTTCTCGTCTCGCCATGCTCGCTTTTGGATCATCTCGCTACTGCTCCCGACTGCACGCAAGGCTTCAGTATTAGTGTAAGGCCTTTAGCTCTCGGACAATCCTTCTCTCAATTATATTTGATTTTATTAACAATTATATTGAATTATATTGTATTATAGTGTGTTATCGTGCATTCCGATACTATATTTAGTAAATTAGTTTGTTTCTCCTCAGATTGTTGCCACTGTTTTTTTAATTATTCTTTTTTTTGGGGGGGTCCCTGTTTCCCTTTTCCGGAGGCGCGGATTTTACAAAAAAATCCCTCTGCCCCACTAGTCACAGAACCGGGCCGGACCAGCCCGTAAACCATCGACACACGTGCAGACTGACCAGCTGCCCATCACAAATAACAATGTACAAAGCCCGAGTTTCATGTGCCTTTCTCCTAGGTGGGTTCTACGTTTACTGCAGATGTTTTAGGAAGTCGATCATCTTCAAACTTCTATGTCTTTCAATTTTTTTAAAATATTTTTTTATGAAATCATAAAAAAAAATCCCACAATTCCACAGCTTCTTTTTCTTTTTTGTTCTGCTGCTCTTACCTAAAAAGAGAGCATGTAGCAACAAAGGGAGGTGAAGGGCCCAGTCTTCTCTTACACTGTGGTCCACTACCATCTCAGTCATGAAGATGACAGCAATATTGCACCTGGAAATTAAATCACTGGATCAGTTTGAAACTTCTTGGAGATGGGAAAAAATCAATGCAACAACTATTATTTCAGAAGAAATTAAATCTCAACATTGTAACATTCAGTACTACGCACTTCCAAATGTGCAGTATTTCTCAATATGATTAATGTTTAGTTACAGTACTAAGCAGGTAAGTATCCATTACTGAAAAGATCAGTTAGTGTCAATACAAATAATGTAAAAGAGGAATTTCATAATATACATAGCCCCATTAGAGTAATAGATCAAGGAGAAAAAAGTGCTATGAATAACAACCAAACAGGCTCAGGAAAGACAAATTTCCCTCTCCTCTTTTGGCTTTGTTGCTTCAGTCTGATTCTTAGAGTGATGTCCTATACTGTAAATAGACTTTCTGGTACAAATCTGGAATAACTGCAAGCCTTTACTGTATTTTAACATCAAAGTGCAGGAACTCAGCAGAAATTAAAGATTCATTTTCTAAATGCTCTGAGTGGTGGGACACTGTTTTGTTTAGTGTTGGCCAACAAGTAAGATGAAGCATCTCACTGTCAGAATGAGAAACTGCTCACCTATGAAGGGGTCCTCTGGGTGTGATAGTTTCTGGGAGGTAGTCTACAAGCGGTGCCCAACATCCTCCATTGTAAGGCATAGGCAGGGGATGTGGTTGTTTGGTTTCAACAATATTCAGTAGCCAGCTTGTATACGGAGAAACTGGGTCATCTGCATAGAAAAGTATTAAAACAGGGTTCAGAATACCCAAGTCCAGTCAACAATCTTGAAGAAATAATAAAAAAGAGTTTATGCTAACGCATCAGCTCAGCTTGGAATAATGTGATAAGATGACATTAGGTTTGCAAATTCCAGTGTTCAATAACAAGTGATGCATTTTTAATCCCTCTTTCACGCTGCTGGAAATTAAGCACATTCCAGGCAGACAGTACTGAATTGTACATGCTGCAGCTGAATCCCTGCTGTCACTTAGTAGCTTTGGATCCAGATCACAAACCAACAAGCAACAGACTTTCTCTTCAAAAATGAGAGGAAAGTTCAGCCAAGGAAGATGTTGTTGGAAGCCATCTGCTGCAAGGAGCTGCGTGCCAGTGACACATTCCTGCAACTCCCCACCAGCAGTACCCTGCTGACTGATGCTACGAAGGCAGAAATAAAGTGTCCCGGATTAGGAAAGAGATACAAGGAGTATAAAAATCGTCCTCAGTAGGGTTGAATTACTGAATTTTTGAAATATGTGTTTAATTTTGCTTCAGTAGCTGCTGTACTTTAATAAACAATAGGATTTTTTTTCCACCTGCTTATTGCAATGATAGTCCAGTAAGTTGTTACCACCACTTTCTGTCTTTTCTCAGCTGTGCACAGCCGAGCTCATCTATCTTGCATTTTATTCCCTTTCACTCTTCTCCACTTTCCTATTAGTCAGTTTTTAATTCTCAGGTCTGGCAGTCCACAATACACTGCTATGGAAAGCATGCTCTTGAGAAATACCTAACCGTTGTCCCTCATGAATTTGCAGTGAGAGTGTTATTTTTTGCTTTGTTGTGTTGTTGCACTTAATTTCAGGTTTGAAATTCTCATCACTGTCCTCAGCCTTTTATTTTTACAACATGTACCTGATGCTTGATGGCTTTGCCACAGGACACACTGTTTTGATGCCTCAAGAAGTATCAGAGCCAGATTTTCTATTAAACATCATTAAGTGGTTTTGATAAAATGTCACCACCTTTCCAGCTCTTCAGCAGCTCTTCAGTACAGTACCTCCTCCTGCAATTGGTACTATAATGCCAACTTTATTATTCCCATTCTTCAGCCCTAGTCTTCCAAGGGACCTTTTAATTCTTTATGATTTATACCTCCCCTTGTTTCTCTCATCTTCTGGAGGATGATTTATTATTTATAGATAAAGCAGAATAAAGTGCCTTGATAAAGTAGCAAAGTACAGCAAGTGCACTTATTCATCTTACGAGGATTAACCAGGAAATATTTGCCAAATGCTTTTCATATAAAAGCACCGCACAGTTACTATTCATAACCACCAGATTTAGTGTTTCACATAAAACTGCTTCATAAAATCCACACTGAGATCTAGTTCCTCACTTACATTTTTATGGGTTTATGTAATGGACTGAGAAAAATAAAGAAGCATTTTGCACCTTAACACACAATCTTTTCCTGAACAAGAGAGTCCCTGTCTTGGAGGAATGTGTTTCCTATTTCTACCTTCAGCAATGTATGCATGCTCAAGTAGACTGGAGGCCACACCTCTAACTCCTTGGAAGCCTGGGCTGCCTGCCCAGGGGAGCAAATTGCACTTTCTTAATGGAGGCTGCATTATTTATATTCCAGCTTGACAAATGATACAAGAATTACTTTCTATTCAGAGATCTATATGTATGTCAGTAGCTGAGTGAAAAGAATTTCATTTTACATCTAGGTATTCATATACTTGTGGAAAGAACCCATGTTCCTATAAAGTCTGCAGGTGCAGGGAGGAATAATCATTTCAGCATTCATTGGAGGAGAAGTTCCAAAAGACCCAAAGAAAATTTCAGCATTCTAATTCTTTTCATTACCAAAAGCCCTTGTCAAAACAGCTACTTGTGAGGAATGTTCTGATAATATAAACATTTTCTGTTTTGAAAGGTTGCTCATGCAGATCAGATTAGTGCTGGTACTCCAATTAACATCTGCTGCAGAAATTTAATAACTGCAGCACTCAAAGACAATTATGAGAACCAGATAACTGTAGTAAAGCCCGATGAGTTTAATATGTTGAGCACTTCTTATGTGTATTTAAATACTGCAGAATGTACATATGCAGTATTTTGTAAATATTGTACTTCCTAATTATGAAAAATTGTTACTGATACAGTTAAAATCAGCCTATTTCGATGTTTTGCAGAAAAGTATTTACAAATTGTTTGTCTGGAGGAATATATAAACTTTTTTACTTTTTAGGTCAAAATACCATCCCAGCTGCTGTCCTTAGCACCAAGGAAACACGTTATGGCTCTGTATTATTTCACCTGACTCAACTATGACAGAAATGAATGTTTGTAAGAAAGTCTTGCCTTTATACATTTGGTTAGGTCCTAACTGAACTTTATAGTTTGGCTTCTTTATGATTCACTTCAGAAATCAGATTATCCAAATGGCAAACACGTAATTCAGTAGTTGATGGAAATATCTTGGTTATCTTCAAGGGTCTGCTAATAGTCTACTCAACAGAAATACACAATGAACAACAACTGTGCTCAGGAGCCCTGTTTAATTCCCCAGCTATCAGAGTTTTACATACTGTAGTTAGATATTGGTTGCAGACAGCAGAGAAAATCTAAAAAAGGTAAGGCTTTGTTTTGGAAGCTACTAAATCCTTTCTTCATGTTCATATAATAGTACTTGAACTGGAGGGAAATGCTGGTAAAGGGAGCATTTCAAAGCACTTGCTGCAATGCTCTGGGATGTTTTTCACCTTGCTGTGTATGGTTCAGTGGGTTACTGACAGGAGAATTCTCTGTTACTGCCTTCAGTGAAGTTCCCTTGCCTTTAAGTAGGTTTGACTGAAGTTAAACAAAGGAAATAAATGAGGTATGAAGGTAAAATAGGGACACACTCTTCATGCTGATGATACATTGCTATTTACACAGAAGTTAAACAGAGAGCCTCCCACTGTCAGAAGAATGTTTTCTTCTCCCACCAAGCAACAGAACTTTAATCAAATTGAGTAACAGAACTTACTTTTGTCATCATCATAAGATCCTCCGGAGCTATTACTGTACCTTGATTCTAGTCGAGTATGTGCTCTGACTACATTACTGAACCTTCAAATACAAGAAAAATCTTCATTAAAAACGTACTGACATCAAACATCTGGGCTGTGTGTGCTTACTTTACAAACAAAACACTTCCTCATGCATTCGCTTTTATATGGGGGTAGACAGAAACTTGAACACAATGTTATTTTCATAGAAATAAATCATTAATTGGCTGAATAGTCCAATGTCAAGCCCACAAGTTACCAAAGCAACAAGAATGGCAGCAGATAATCCTTCAGTAGGACAATCCAGCAACTGCAAGAGCGTGTCAAGCAGAGTCGTCATGGAATATTAAAGACAGAACAAACTGTTCTGAAATCTGCCATGACAAACTAACTTTTTATTGGCACTTCCTTCACCTGCCTGTGCTGTCAGTGTTATCAGGCCTGAAGTGGCAATGAGAGGAGCCATGCTGGAGGCTCACACCAGTGATGATGTAAAACATGATGGTTTATGCAAAGGTAGGAAATTAACTGTGTTAAAAGACTTCTATCAAACAAAAGAAGCTGGAAGATTCTCTCCGCAACATTCAGTACAATTTCTTACTAATAATGTGCATACATACTGAAGGCCATTTAATTCTCCATTCATATATTATAAAATTTCCAAAGTAGATAGTCTCATTAGGGCACAATAAAGTCTCTTTGTAGGTCACAAGAATGCATCATAAGCCATCTTAATTTTGCTGTCTTTCTAGTATCTGGTTCTCCTATATTTTAATATGTACCCTTAGTAAATATGCACAAACTGACAAATACTGATATATTTACCTGGCATATCTAAATGATGGAAAAAATAAAAGCAGAATAAAATTAAGGAAAAAATTATGGAGAAATATGTAGAGAGAAACTCTGATATGAAACAAATGAAGAATACAGGCCATAGAAACAGCTTGAGAGCAGGGCAGATTTTTTAAACAAGCACACTCTCTAAAACTCTCTAACACAGAGAGTGATATTACAAACAAGATTCACTATGTAAGATGACAGGCATTGAGATAATATTATACTATCTGTCAAAAACTCATACATTACAACTAAAGTTAATGCAATATCATCCTGTTAATCTACGGTGTAACCCAAGACAGTGCTGAACTTGTAGACACAAAAAATTCTGGATCACTGAGAGGTACTTCAAAGCCCTTTCAGCCCTTCATTTAACATTACATTGCTTCAACATAGAAATAGCCACATTATTTGATTAGTTTTGCGTTACTCCAAAAGTACCAACATTGATGAGAATAGCTGGTTTACAATCTGTTACTTTCTGTAAACATTATTTAATACACCTTGGATGTTCTAAGACTGGCAGATTAGTTGAGAAGTACAGATGCATTTACCATTACTACCATCTTTCATGATGTAAACACCAGCAAGGAATTCTAACAAATTATTTCACATTATTATCTGAGTTTTATCATATAGTCTCTGGCAGATTTAGCTATCAAAAACCTCCTTTTATGTAATTCATATAAGCAACACTGAAAACTCAGTTAGATTTGAAGTAAGTCAGGAAATGAAATTTATTCAACTTATCTGCAATTCAACTAAAAAGAAATCTAAATCTAACTCTACACACACAAATGTGCACACATACAGTACACAGTATGAAAGACAGAAATGTTCCCTCATGGAACCGTTTCTGCATCATTGAGCCTGAACCTCTGAAAAGTGGACTGGACTGTTGAAATGATACCAGTCACTATCAGGAGCAACTAATACATACTAATACACTTACTAATAAATGCTATTAGAATTCATTCAGAGTTCTCTTACAAAAATAAGTGGGTTTCAGTGAGAGAAAAAATACACGTCTGTGCTTGAGTATCAGATGGGCTTCAAGCTTTGCATTTACTCCATCATCTGACAGCAAGTACTATATGTAGTAAAAGACTGAGCATACGGTTTCTAAGCAAAATATGTTACATCATTTTCCACTGCAAAACACTTCATCCGAAAAATGGAGCAATCATGGACACAGATCTCCAAACTAAATTTTACTTGTGTGTGAAATAAAAAGGTATGATCTAACCTGATTTTTAATAAATGCTTCAATATATATCATTTCATTTAGACTCACTGACTTTCTCTCTCCTTGGTAGATAATTCCTAGGAAAACATGATCCAAATAGCACAATTTGTTCAGTGTAGGTTTAACAGATGTTCAATTGCCACATATTTATTAAACAACAGTCAGGAGCAAGAACCATGTAAACAGCTTTATTTGACATGTTCTCATTTAAAAATGATTTTGCTAGGACACTGCCACTTAGGATCCTTCTAAACATCAGGAATTTTCAGAAAACAAGTTTAACTTTGCTCAACATTTAACCCTTCGACCAGGAAAATGCATACTTTTTGGAGAAAAAGAAGTCACAAACCTTTCATCAGTCTCTTTCACAATTCTGTTCTCTTCTGCATCAGGAAAACTATCTTGTCCAGCTATAACAGTGTTACTGCTTGAGGTGGTTCCTGTATATGAAAAGTCAATAAGCAAACCTGTTTTTTGCTGCAGACAGCATGCACAAATAAAAGCATATAACTTTAACTTCTTCAGTAGTCAGCACCGAGGTAATCATGCTGCTAATACAATACTTGCACAAATGAATGAACACTGCCACCTCTACAAAACATGATCTGCTTGCATGCCTGAATGATCTGCTGTTTACGTGCTTTGAGAGGCAGATTAACACAGTGATGCTCTTCAACTCCTTGGACTATGCTCATTCTCAGTTGACCTAACTTGTTTCCCAAGAACCTGGCAAAACATTGGCAAGGATGAATTTGGGGTGAGTGTCTCTTATGTAGCTTTGACTAGCCTCAGGCCTTTGAAAATGGAATTGCCACATGGTTGAATTTCTTAGTGTCAGCTGTTACTTTGGTGATGACTTCATCACCAATGGCAGCACTAGTGATGCCTTCCTGATCTGAGAAACTAGTGACAGCAAAAGAAGAACCACCTCATGAATTCTGAACTGTACCAAATATATTAAATATATTAAATATATTAAATGTACATTTACAAAACTTATGCAACATTAGGAATTTGGGGCAGAGTGGCTGGAAGACTGTGTAGAGGAAATGGACCTGGGGGTGTTTATTGACGCTAGACTGAACATGAGACAGCAGTGTGCCCAGGTGGCCAAGAAGGCCAATGGCATCCTGGCTTGTATCAGAAATAGTGTGGCCAGCAGGAACAGGGAAGTAATTATTCCCCTGTACTCAGCACTGATGAGGCAGCACCTCGAGTACTGTGTCCAGTTTTGGGCCCCTCACTGTAAGAAAGACATTGAGGCCCTGGAGTGTGTTCAGAGGAGGGCAACAAAGGTGGTGAGGGGTCTGGAGCACAGACCTTATGAGGAGTGGCTGAGAGAGCTGGGATTGTTCAGTCTAGAGAAGAGGAGGCTCAGGGGAGACCTTATTGCTCTCTATAACTACCTGAAGGGAGATTGTAGTGAGCTGGGGGTCAGCCTCTTCTCTCATGTGACTAGTGATAGGACTAGAGGGAATGGCTTCAAGCTGCACCAGGGAAGGTTCAGGCTGGATATCAGGAAATACTACTTCTCTGAAAGTGTGGTCAGGCACTGGAATGGGGCTGCCCAGAGAGTTGGTGGAGTCACCGAGCCTGGTGGTATTCAAAGAGCGTTTGGATGTTGTGTTGAGGGACATGGTTTAGCGAGAACCATTGGTGATGGGCGAATGGTTGGACTGGATGATCCTGTGGGTCTTTTCCAACCTTAGCGATTCTATGATTCTATGAATTAAAAGAAACTGTAATTTAGATGTGCAACAAAGCCCTGAAACTTGCACTTTATATACACACACATCTGAATGGGTACAAAAGTAACTAGGAAACTTTTTTTCAAAGACTTGGAGACTGGAAAGAGTAGAAAACACAACTGAAAAGTATACTTAGATCATACCAGAAGCTGCAGCTGAGGCTTTGTTACTGGCAGCAAAACGGTAAAATGGAGGATTATCACAGTGCTGGACTATTGGGTTCACTGGGTCAGTTTGCTGCAGCTCAAAAAGAAGCTCCTCCATTGTCTGAATCGTATTATTGCGACATAGATATATTGCAACCTTTTTTATCTAGAGGAGAAAATTTCAGTTATTAAACTCTGTCCAAAGTGAACTTCTAAAGAAATAAACATATCATACATTGCAGAACTGAAAATATCCAGAATGCAAATGTTACTGCTGATCAGACTCACAACCACACAACTGCATTCTTCTTATTCATAGAGAAATACAACTGCTTGCTTTGATTTCAAGACCACTTTCCCAGCTGAGCAAATCTGTGTTCTAATCACCTTAGAGGTTTTGGTTACCCTCCATGGATCATCTGTTTAGATAAAAAAAATTGTAACCTTTTGACCTCACCAAGTACTGCTTTTCTTCCAAATAATTTCTTATTTCTAACTTCCTGCTGCTTCTCTTTCACTCATTATATTTTCCTTTTCTTTTTATTTTCCTTTATTTTATTTCCTTTTCTTTTTATTAAAGTAGAGAAAATGGACATGCATAGTCTGTTTTACCCTTCCGTGCTATACTCTCCCAATGACTTTCCAGATACAAGTCCATTTCCTTTCGGAGGCTTGTTTCTACCTGGGCTCATGGTGCTGCATTCAACTACTTTCTCACCAGAAGGGGTCACATACTCGACAGTTAAGGTCTCTGCTGAAGGGTTTCCTGAACCGCAAATTTTCTAAGAGTTTTTCAGTACACATGTAAAAGAAAGAACAGCTGAGCAATTTACGTCAGGGCACTGGGAAAAGAGCGCTTAAAGAAGCTGCAAATATGAAAGATGAAACAATGAATTTAGCTGCTTGAAAAAATACTAAGAAGAATTAAAAAAAGGAGTCAAGGAATGCTTTAGGCTTGAGCACACATAGGCAGAACAGATGGCTGAAGGCATGAAGCAGCTGGTGACTGCCTTGGGATGCAGAGGGCTCCAAAGGGAACTGGGTAAACTGGCAATCTTGCAACTGCAAGATCCTTAGAGCCCAGGTGAGCTGGAACAGTGCTGATAAAATGTTTGAATTATCTTTATTTGCAAAACTGTATCCGCTATCTACATGCTAATTGGAGATACATGTTTATGGTATCAGCGGTCTTGAACAGTTAACAGAGTCAAGTACAACTTCTTATCTGTAAACTCCAGGGCATTATCAAAACACTGAGCAGATGCATCTGATAAGCTTGGTGTATTTTCCTACTCCAGACAAAGTTACAATTAAAGGGCAATTCTCAAGCACAGTCAGGCTTTATGTTCCTGAGGAAGTTGAAAATATTTCCAGATTTTGCAAAATCTGAGAAGAGGGTTTAGAAAGACTGTGAAGAAAGAAGGATGGGTGCTATAAGTAATAGGAGGAGTTGAGGTAGACTGCTTAAAGCTGTGGGATGACAATGCTTTTGAAAAAAAAGGACGTGCTGAAAGTTCATAACCCATGGAAAGATCTTCGATACCCCCAAGATATTTGGAATCAACTGCTTTATCTTCTACTCATTCAAACATTGAGCTTATTCTTACAGCTACCTCACTTTCAGTCTTTTGTTTTGATTAGATGAGTACCACTGATTTTGCACATAATTTATACTTCTACTGAATGGATAATGTAGAACAGTAGGCCCTCCAAGTTAATGGAAACCAACAGGATGTTTATGATGCATAAGCAACGTCTCAATTTTTTTTAATGTTCTTTCATATTTCCTTTGTTCCATTATGCTTAGTAGTCAGCATAAACACTTGAAGAAAAAATGTTATCTCAGCAACTGTAAACAGGGCTTTTTGGGTAAGTTTGATCACTTTAATATTAATTTCTAATTTATTTCACAGAAATCGTCAGAAAGGGACTAATAAAACAGCATATTGTCATCGTCCTGGAAAATTTACTAAATTTAGATCCTCTGTCTCCCAGCAGCAGAGCAATGAGGCACATGGGAATGGGACTATCTTGCTTTTCTCAGACAACCATTATTTTATTTTAACTTAAATAATAACAATATTCTGCACAGTTTGACTTGTACATTGCAGGAACAATTATACAGCTCATAAGAGCCATGCAAAGGCAAAAGCTGATATGTTGAAGAGCTTATAAAGGCTAGGTATGCTGTTCCTCTTGATACATCCCACAGGATGACTTATACTGCTGTAGAAGAGAAAGTAACACTTTTTTAAAAGTGTTTTTCCATTGCTTAAATGACTTTCAAAATGTATCCAATAGTAGTGTAAGCTAAATGCCGCAGAGAAAAATTTTGTTTACTATTTTTACTTCCCTTTATTTTTCATGCAAGTTATTTAACTTTTAAAGATTCTATTTTTTTTTCATCAATTTTGGCAATTTATGGTCAGTCCTTTTTCACTTGTTCCTCACATAGACAAGCAAAGGTGCACCTTGCTTGTTGGGAGCACACCTCTTGCTTGAAATGAGGCATGCTCCACTGGTAAAGGCTGAGATTCTCACTACTTGTTCCCTTTTTTCAGTATCAGTTTCTTGGCTCATGTATTTACTTCATTTAATTTGCACAGTGTGCTAGGCAATATGTAGGTGCTTCTTAATCCTAAAACAGAAATTCACTTTCTACAGGGAACAGCTCTTTTCTTCATTACAACCCATGTAACCAATAGTAAATAAAGTGCAAGAACTTACGTAAGGTAGAAGGACGGTATCGCTACTAACGCCACACAAACTAATGAGAAACTGCAGTGTTATTCTAAGGTTGTTACTCCATTTTTCATTGTTGGCCAAAGCATTCCAGACATTTTCCATCTCTGGTCCAGGAATTTCATCTCCATACTGCAAAGGATCATAGGAACACATTTCTTGAGATGTATACAGGATATAAATATGCAGATCTCCAAACTGAAGGCATGCCATTTTTTGAGCATTTTCTCATGCAATACCAACAGTAAAACACTGGAACAAATGACAAAATGGTGTTTTCAATAACCACTTGACAGAGCTGGGAACATACATTCTATTTAAAAGAAACACATTCTATTTCCACTTTTGAAAACAGCAGCTTTGTCTGAAGAGAGCACACTTATTCACTTTGGAACAGAACTATTTTTTGAAAGCAACTTACTTGATGAACTGTTGGTGGGTGGTAAAGGTGAAACCTCAACACATCCAACAACACATCCTATAGAATGCCTGTTTTCACTCCATAGAATTCCTCTAACAATATCCTAGAGACTCTGTACTAGCAGATCATTAATGACTGAATGCCCTTGGATACACAGCAAATACCACAAACTGTTCTGGTGGTACAGCCCATGTACTACTTCAGGCACACAAAACAATAGTTCTGGTTTACTTACAGGGCCTCAACATGGGGCAAAGAAGAGATCCTGAGCCAACTGCTATGCAGTAGGGATGCATACGTTCTCATCTCATTCTCAAGAAATGTGTGTCAGACTAGTACAGACAGTTGCAGTGCAAAATTTTTGGTATCAGAGGCAAGGAGTTTTGCATACAAAATTAAGGTTTGAATATTTTGGAAATTGCTTTATAGGGTCTTTCTTATATATTTATTTTACCTTTGCTGTCATATACATGAGATTATTAAGAACCAACGAGGTGGCCTCAGGAGAGCCCCAGCCATTGCCTTTAAGTCCACTTGTGACTGAAACTTCCCCGTCCTTGTCCTTCAGTTCATCTTCTGGAGTGGTAGGGCTTGAACCAGGGAGGAGCAGTCTGTTGTCTACAAGTTCAATAT
The DNA here is from genome assembly GCF_016699485.2 of Gallus gallus. Lineage (NCBI taxonomy): Eukaryota > Metazoa > Chordata > Aves > Galliformes > Phasianidae > Gallus > Gallus gallus. The sequence continues at coordinate 174,513,408 of NC_052532.1, forward strand.
TATGAAGCCATGGCAGCAGATAAGTAAGCATAATTTGTCTTCCATTTGGATGTGTTGTTGGAAATCGCTGGCTTACCTCTAAAATAGTATAAGTTGAAAAGTATGACACGTTAGCTTACAAAGGAAACCTTACATATACTGCTCAGATCAGATTCCTGATGTGTATTACATCACCTGATGGTTTTAACCTTGCAAACCAGAAGCACACAAAAGCATGTACTTCAAGAAGACCAACTTAATAATAGCAATAAATTGGTCGAGTCTTCTGACTAAAATAACTAATGTAGTTCTAACACATTCTGGGCCATCATAGATTGGATACAGAAAGTTACTGCCTGTTACAATGCTATCATGCCATATCATATATTAAGTGAAATATGTCTGCAAAGAGGAAAAAGGATAATTCGGGTATTGGCTGCCATTCTAGAATTTCAAGAGTTTTTGGGGAATTACAGAAAAACATTCAACAGTGTTCTGCAGAATTACAGTGTCCCATTAGAATCCATTTGTCTAAGCTATAGTTTAAATTACAGGGCACTTATTATAATGAGTTTACAAAAACATCTTGCAAGAGTCTTATTTCCTGTGGGGAGGCCTGTAAAACTCACAGGTGGTTGCCACCCTGATTGCTGTATAAGATGTCAAACATAGTTTAGAGAACTGGCACTTTAAGGCAGAGGGATTTGGGAAATCTGTGATAAGATTTTCTGTCTTTTTTAAAAAAATCAAGACATAAACTAGAATCTAGATGTATAGAAAGGGGCTCTGCTGTGTACTATGTAATGTACAGACATAGCATTCCGGTATTTAAAAACTAGAGCAACACATCAGATGGATTCAAACAGATAGACGGGTCTCAAAAAGTAGTTGTTCCCAGGAATGGTCTCAGAGTGAGCATATTCTAAATGGTCCTCCTGCAGATCTGATTCTTCAACGTTTTTCTCAATAACCCTGACACAATGCATTTCTGATAAAATTAAAATGATAATAAAGACTCGCAGATGTGGCAAAGGTGGAGATCCCTCTTTCAGAATGATTTGAATATTTGGTAAATGTTACTTGGACACAGGCAAACAATCTTCCTGATGTTGAATTCATGCGCATATGGAGTGAAGAATTCTATCATCTTCACAACTATCATCTATATAAACAAATCTAGGCCAAGAATCACTGTGCGTAACAGAAGAACCCATTACTGTAGAGTTTGTGAATGTCACTTTAACTTATCTTGGGCTCTTGTAATCTCAGAGCTACCCTAAGGTGACACAAGTGGAACAAAAACTCCCAACTGAGGTGTTCAAATATTCTGTACCTTTTATATAGATATATATAAGTACCTCTAGGAAATATATGTTACAATGCTAAATTTGATTTCACCTGAATCAGACCAAAACCAGGACAAGCTAAATCTATAAACAGAATTGCCATTCACAGATGGAAATATCTCAGTAGTCTACTATTTTTACAAAAATGTAAGGAAGATATTAAGTAAAATACATACAGATACCTGAAAAAAGTGGAAGGGTAAGTTCAGGATACATCCTTGCTAATTCATGTGAAAGAAGAGCAAGTGAGACGCTATAAAGAGGTGGCAATGGACCGTGTGTACCATACAAAATACTGCCTGGTCTTTGCTCAGCTACCTTTTTTGAATAAACAAAAAGCTTTGATTCAAGAATCTATGAAAGAGAAAACAAAAAAAAAACATAATGAGAAAAATGGACTCAGAAAATGTCAGAACTTCAAGATGTCATAGAATGACCCACATGCTCCAAATTTCAAAGATCCTATCTTTTCCCCATTAGTTTTTATATACATATTCCCATGAATATTTAGAGCCAAGATATAATGAATTCTTTTATTTTCAAAACAAAGCTAGAAATCAAATAAACAGCACATTTTAAGAAGCTCACACACACATTAGAAAAAAAGACAGTAGGACACACACATTCAGTTGTTTTTTAAAAAACTGTAAGCTGATACATGCCTGCATAAGTTGCATGGAGATTTCATAAATCTCTCTGTTGGTGTCAGAAGCCTTGAACAGCACCAAGTTTAAAAGCGTCACAATATCAAAAGGATAGTTCCTAGAAGAATAAACAGCAGATTTTCATGAATGTTGGTGGGGAATGTGGATTATATTCACTCTGATTTAGTGTGTAATGTGGCCTAATGAGAATGTCATCTTCCTTTTCTCTGTTCTATCACCAGAATATGGGAAAGGCAGTTCTTATGAACACACGCTGTTTGATCAAAGGGCCATCTGGTGAACTGGAAGAAAGAAGGGATTAGTTATAATTACCTTACACTAATGCTTAGGAATGTGCTGAGTTACCCACAGAGAAAAATGCAATACCTGTTTCTATAGCTGTCAATTCACCTTAAATTATAATGTTAACTGTTTCTAGAAGAGGAGAGGAGATGGATGGCACAGAAATTTTCAAGGATAAAGTACTCAGTAAAACAAGCTGCAATTAAAATAGTCTCTGAAGAAAAGACACTGTCACCAATATGTAAATTCACACACATTAGGAATTCTATCAAAATTGTATTCAAAGAGTGAAAACAAAAACTGCTTCAGAAAGTCCACTAAGTCAACATTTATTGTAATGGTAAATATATTAATAGAATATACCTTCATAATTGTTCACCATAGGAGTGACTTCCAGAACGTGCTATGCATATTATCACAATAGAAGCAATATACGTGAGGACCATAAACTGAAAGCCACTGAGCATTTTGTTCTTTGTAGAAAAATAGACATAAACAATGAGATAATGCTCATTCTACAAGCAGTTTCAACAGTGGTCTCTCTAAGCAGACGAAATGGATAGAGGAAAAACAGACCAGGGTTCAAGTATTAATAAAAATCCTCAACTTTATAATCAGACTTTCCCTTCAAAGAAGATTATGCAGATCACACTCAATTTTCACCGTAGACATGGGTGTGATTAGTTTTTAGGACACAGTGGCACTGGCAGCACAATCTGAAGGGAGAAGACTGGCTGAAGAAGTGATTTATTTATTCATTTGTTTCACAGGAGAAGCATCTTAGAAATTGCAAATACAAAATTCAATTCATATTTTTGAAATCTCAGTATAATGCAAAATACAGTTTGGTTGTTCCTGTAAGAACAGCATAATATGAATTCTAAAATACTTGTTTTGATTTCCTATATCTCACACATTTCTCTGTTGCAATCAGCTGATCATACATCTTGTCAAATTATTTTTGACTTTTTGTAAAGGTCTTGAAAAACTTATAAAAAATTACAAAGTCCTGACACAAAACACTGTTTTCTATTTGCAACTTGTAGCTCATGCTTGTTTTGTGTTAGCAGCAGTGATATCAGACCACAGAAAAGTGACAGGTAACCAAATCAAATTAAAGCAAGGTAGAAAAAGAACAAGGTAATTATTTTCAAGCTAATAATACTTAGAACTTTGTTTTTCTTTTTAATAAAGTACATGAAAATACCATGCAAAATCTTTTCAAACCAGGTCCATATTGCAAATTACAATGTTGTGGATATTTTCTATCTTCCTGATGAAAAAAGCATAGAAATGGCACAGATTTCAAATACATACACAACAGCAGCACATCACCTTGTTTCCGGAATCGTGGAAAGAAAACAATATGGTGCCCAAGAGCTGTTTGAGACAATATAGTATATAGGGATGATGATCAGAGGGCTGGAGCATCTCTCTTACAAAGACAGGCTGAGGGAGCTGGAATTGTTCAGCCTGGAGAAGAGAAGGCTGCGGGGTGACCTCACTGGCAGCCTTTCAGTACCTAAAGGGAGCCTATAAACAGGGGGGGAATCAATTCTTTACAAGGGTAGATAACAGCAGGACAGGGGAAATGGTTTAAAGTTGAAGGAGGGAAGATTTAGGTTGGATGTCAGGGGGAAGCTCTTTGCTATATAGAGAGTGGAGGGGTGCTGGCACAGGCTGCCCAGAGAGGCTGTGGATGCCCCGTCCCTGGAGGTGTTCAAGGCCGGGTTGGATGGGGCCCTGGGCAGCCTGGTCTAGTATTAAATGTGTAAGTTGGTGGCCCTGCCTGTGGCAGGGAGGTTGGAGCTTCATGAATCTTGAGGTCCCTTCCAACCCGGGCCATTCTATGATTCTATGATCCTATGTCACTAACAGTTCTTTACAATACAAGCTGAACCTTCAATTCATTGAAGTCTGATCAGTGGCATTCTGGAAGGGATCCTGCCTGCGCTGTTACAATGGTGAAATGAACACATCTGCAAAGCCAGCATGGCACACTATGCCAAAACTCATAATTAGTCCCTTTCTTCCGTAAGCAGCAAATTTCACAGAAACGACTTTCTCAGCGGATGTCTAGGAGAGCATGCCAGGTGGCTACACATGACTTTAAGCATTTTCGCAGGAATACCGCAGCCAGTTTCCCCACTCTACAAGATATATTTGGTCATTTTGTCCATTTTGCCCATGCATATTTCTCCTTTATCCCTTCACTCAAACCGCTGTTCTCTTCTTTGTTCTTCACACAAAACAAGCCAGAAGAGCAACCAACACGAAATAGATTTACCAGTAAAACATTATTTTTCATTCTGGAGATCAATTAAATCTGCTTATAACAGCAGAGTGGAAATACACAGCACATGACCAGACATTTTGTTTTAGAAATAGCAAACCTGATTTTATAGGTCTGCAGCAATGTATTGTGTACATATAATTAGAAATTAATGAATACCTGCTTCCACACACAGTTGCAATTGCTTTGAAACATCCAGAGGCAAGCTGGTAGGATCCAGTGTAACATCGATCTATAGCCCAGTTGAAGAGATTAATTTGATCAGGATTTAATTCCAACAACAGGACTACAACTTCACATCCAAGCTGGTGAACCTGAGGATATAAATGCACATCAAAACATAACTGGTGAAATAAAAATGTTACCTCGAATTTTTAGAGCAACATAAGCAGAACAAGGGGAAAATGTAGTATAATAATAACCTAATGACTAGTCATATTCTGACAAGTGCAGTGAACTACTTGTAAAGACGACCAATGATATTTAATATTAACAGATAGGGTAGGAGCCTCCTCATGCAAATCTGAGCTGCCTGTGCAGTCAGTGCAATTTAGTTATAGTCCTGAACTACAGTGACTATCTTAGTGGAAACTATATTGTTTTATCCAATTGAGGAAAGATTCTCTAAGTAGTTATTTCTACCTACTTTCAATCTGTCTTAATGTTTCTGATTTGTTCCATTTTTTTCTGAATCAATTATCATTTCTACAGTGTGTGTCATCTAGTTTCCAGGCTTTGCTGCCTCCTTTTTTTTTTACACTGGTATGCATTACCTGTTTTGGTACAAGGCTTTTAGGGACAACAGTGAGTCCAAGGCTGAGATACCGCAAAGGGAAAGATCATAATTCTCTCTCCACTTAATACAGGTCACCAATCTACCCCTTTGAATTCTAGTCTTATTCAAAGAGATGAGCTAATCAGCCATTAAATTGAAATATCATTGGATAGTTACAAGGTCAACAGAGAAACTCATCTTCACAGAAACAGATGAGAAAATGGCAAAAATAATTTACTGCATGTTCTCAAAAAATATATATATATACCTTTACTTCCTCACTTGAATCACTTATCCTCTTGATTTCTTTGAAAGATCTACCTACTTACTTGCACTCAGATATGTTTCACCAACATCTATGCCAATGAGCAGGAAATGATTTCACATTCTCATTCCACAGAAACTTGAAGAGGGTGGGTGGAAGTGCAAATAGAAATACAAATATTTTTGAGCTCATGCCATTTTTAATCTCTATCAGCAGATGAAAAACATAAATTTTGCTGCAAGCAGCCATTAGCCACAAAGCAATTTTTTAGGTTATTGCTTACGCATGTTATATGCAAAGAAATAACATTTTCTGTTAAAATACTTTTTATATTAACTGCACATTTGTATAAGGACACTGCATGAAGCTACTGTTTACTGTTCAAAATAGAATTTATACAATCATAGTTCTTACAGTCATAGACTCTTTACTCGTGTAGTACAGAGATTAAAATTACTCAACAGCGTTGCATTTGGTTAGTACTTACACGTAAATCTTGACAAGCGAGAATGTTATCAAGCCACTTGTACAGATACCCATCCGGGGAAAGACCAACGTTGTCAAATACTGGTCCACAGCAGAGCACTGCTGACATGGCCTAAAAAAAGCAAGGGATTTTGGTTATGAAAAAAAAAAAAAAAAAGACATTAATAAATCTCTGAGAATTATTTCAGCCCAGATCCAGGCTAACAAGGATGCCATTTGTTTTTGATTTTGAGGGAACTGTGTGGTGAAAATGGTCACACAGTTGATGTCGATAGATTGCTATAGACATTTGAGACATGCACATGTGATACTGAACTGATAGCATACTTAATTTCAGAGTCTAATCTTCCCAGTGAATCTGATAGGCTGTTAATGAACAGTTAAGTTAAATAAGATTTTAAAATGCATTCTTGTTTTCAAAATAATTAGCCTTGACAAGTGTCCACAAAGAAAACAATGCAATACTGTTAAATTTAATGATTTCACTTTATATACATATACTAATATAAAAGTAAACATCAAGTATGACGATTCAAAATACTGTTAAATAGAAGGAAATAAGTCCTGTAATTACTTGTATTTTGATTGGAAAATTGAAATTATGGATTTTGACAGTGGAACTTTACCTTTAATGCACAATATTGGTATCTTGTTATCTGATGATTTCTATCACTGTAGCGGTCCAGGGGTGTGAACATAATGCTGAAGGGTCCTGCCCACTGGCTGAATAAGATGAAAAGGTGATGTCTCAAGCTCTGCTGGGGGAAAAGAAATCTCCTGTGGTGAACTAAGTGAACAGAAATGGAAATAGTTATGATTCGTTAATTTTAAATAAACATTAATGCGGCAGAGATGATAACATGAATTTCAAATTTCTACAAAAGGAGTTTTTCTCTACTGTTCAGTATACACTCTACTTCAAATTACTTGAGCAAATGAAAAATACTGATGAATTCTTAACCATGAAGGATTTAGAACATGGTAAGAACATGCTTTAGAGAACAGCTTTAGTCCCCCTAAGCAAAACACGATGGATTTAAGTGTAAGAATGTGCACTGAATAGAATAGGAAATTCTCCTTGGCAATTATTTTTCACCTATAAAACAAGCTAGATAGTGCCTAGCTAGACAGTACTAACACAAATCAATATGAACAATGACTAAAGATGATAGATGATGACACAATAAACATTTGTTTGCTAGCAGTTACGTGTTATTGCTTCAGTAGTTATTGACATATTTTTTGAAGCTGTCATATTAATGGAAAATGTCTCTCTTCATAGAATTACATACTATATTATGGAAATGCATCAGTTATTATTACATTCTCTCAAAACATGCAGTTTAATTGTGTAGAAGTCATAAAACATGCAGCCCTTTGTTTTGTCACATGCCTTGCAAAATGAGAATAAATGCAAAGAAGACCTTTGCAATTACTCGTAGTTACTAATAGTGGCAACTACTAACGAAATCGTGCATTTATACTAAGCATAATTCAAAAAAGAATAAAGGAAAGAAATTCTGTTAGCAGCAGCTAAAAACTTGACATTACTCAGCTCAAAGGGGAATCTTTTTCTTAAATGAGAAGAGCAGGAATGCCATTTTTTTTCTTCTCTTGCTCAGCTACTGTACATTTTTTGTGTATTTTATCAGAATGCAACTATATGACTTTGACAACATTTGCATTCTTGAAACTTACATTAAAGCAATTGTTTATTATTTAATCTCTTACTGCACTCTTTTAAATTCCCTTGTATTCATTGTGAAAAATGCTGTAATGCCTTGTCATATATGAACTAGAGATTGTAGACATACATAGATCAAGTCCCAGACATCATCTTTCAGTAATTACTTGGAGGTTTTTAAAGCATGATCTTTCTTGAATTTTTTTGCTAACTCAATTACATTACACTTCTGATCTTTCCATTTATAAAAGGTATGAAATCCATCAGAAATCTTTGATACACAACTACAGTCAGATAGCATGGTAAACACACCTTGGGCAGGATTTCCTCTACATGTAATAGCATACATTTTCTGCTTCTACCTATATTTTTAAAGGCCTGCCTGAGTTTATAAGGAGTGGTAATAAAGTCAGGGAGAGGCATATAAGGCCATTAAAGAGTCCCAGAAGGTCACAGATAATTTCTTAGCCGGGCTTTTAAAGAGAAGGCTCTTATGTATGACTATTACAAGCTTTGACACGCTTTGCTATTTTTTGATCTGACTAATCACAAATATATCACATGCATAAAGACAATTCAGCACCATACCTGGAACACACTGAATCAAGTTGGCAATCATGGCACTGAAATGTGCTCTCATATCCTTTAGGATTTCAACTTCTTTATCATTTTCAGCTTCCAGAAGCATGCGAGTCAGATCAACATACTCTAAGAACAAGGCTCCAAGGGCTAATGTATCTCTTTCTAAGGCTCCATTTGTGCTAGCACAAAGAAAAGTTGTCAATTAAATACAGGAACAGTGTAGATCTATTGTAGCCTCTTAAAGAAACACCTAAAAATCCTTCCCAATCCACTGCACAGTTCTTCAAAGAATATACTGACATTAACTCAAGCGTTGTAAACACTGAAAATTATTTCACTTAAAGAGCAGTATTTAAGACAAATGATAGTCCTACCTATCACTTATAACACCAGCATCAGCAAGTAGTTCAAAAATTCGCAGTAACTGTAGTCTTAGTAGATCTCGGCGTTCCCGACGTTTCTTGTTCTTGGAGTTTAAAAGAAAAACAGTCATTTTTATATGCATAAATGTATACATGAAAAACCAGTAACTGTCTGCACAGTGGAGATATAAAAAATCTGATTCAACCATTTTCTTCAAGATGGAGCTTGACTGCTTTTGGATATTTCACAGCAACAGTGACTTACAGTGACTTATATTCAATACAGTATTAATTATCAACACATTTTTGTCTTTACAACTATTCCTGAAGAAACTGTTAATAGCTACCTTTCATTAGGAAATGAAATCATGAAATACTGGATAAAAAATAATTATTCAAGGTTCCTGTGCTATCATCAGCTAATATGGACATTTGCGTTGGCCTTACACCATGTACTTTGTACACATGACTGATTGTAAAGTGAAAGATCAGATACCCCAACGTCAGAATTCTAATATTTTACTAGTTAACCAATCTTGAACTTGGTAATGCTGCAGCTACATTATCACTCATATTCAAGTTAGCTCCTTGCAGAGAACACACCTGTACAATGATCTTGGATATGTTGGCTGCAATGGTTGTACACAGTTAACGTACTCTTCTGGCAGAACAGTACTGTTGTTAACTGGTTCACTGTATCTCATTATCTTCTAGAAAGCTGTCTTTTCTGTGTCGTATTTTGCTTTGAAAGCACTCAAGGACTCTTCTATGCTGAAGGGCTAAAATGACTTGTTTCATTCTATCTTGCATCCTCACTAAGGAAAAAACTTGAGAAGGTCAAAAAGCTGCTTTTGCCCTCAAAGGAATTTGCTGCTCAGACAAGAAAAGCTCAGAGAAAGCTCAAATTTTCCTCTTCACAGTGTATGAACAGCAATACTGAACCAGATCAAAGGCTTATCTCACCTCATACTCTGGCCTTGCTGATGGCCAATAGCAGATGCTTGGGAAAAGAAAGTGACACTTTCCCTGCCTATTCTGACTCAGGACTGGCAGTCAATAGCAGTTTAGCCAAAGGTTTTATTCAAATCATTATGCCATTTGATTTGTCCTACTTAAAGGCCTGATTTGCTCATTTTATGCTTTAAGGGTTCTGGGAAGCATATGTAGAGAGATAAATGTCTTTTTTTTGTAATGCAGTATTGAACATGCATGGCTGTCTCCTGCACCAGCATCAGAGCCAGTGCTGTAACACTGCCCCTTGGCAAGCTCAGTTGCAGAGCCCATATGGGGGATCTTGTGTACAGTCCATATTGGTTTACCCCTAAAATTATTGGCTGTACTGATAATTCTCTTTCTGTGGCATATGTCTGTTCAAAAAAGTTATTTCTGGAGTGTTGGATAGATGCCTGCTCACACGGAGGCCTGCCATGTTCTCTATTGCTACCTGACCCATTCAATCACCCCTGGGTTTACCAGTGGTAGTGCTTACTGGAAGGTGGCCCAATTTGTATCAGGAGAAAGATGGGAATTCACACTGTGGTCTCTTCATCTCATATATCTACCTCTTAATGAAATTTCCATGCAAAGTGGAAATGGTAGTTGATGTTTGCCAGACAAAGAGTTATTAATAACAGTTCATGTAAAACTTAACATGAATGATGTTCCTTCAGAGTGACTTTTTTGTTGTTTATTACCATACTGGGAACAGCTGAGATCCTCTGCCTATCCATGATTTATGTTCTTTCTGTTCACTATTCTCTGTCTGGCTTCTGCAGTAAAGACCATGACTTGGAAGACAGGGATAACATGTCAACCCACCATGAGGGTAATTTAATGACACTGCTGTGGAGAACAGTGTAGTGAATATACAGTTTGAAACTGCTGGAGAACCAGGTAAACTAGCCTGGGCAGAGAACGGTATCGATACACTGCTTTCTGTATTCAGCAGTACTGCATGGACACAACGGCTATGTCTACATTGCTAAACAGAGACAAGAAATGCTCACTGCCCCAAAGTCAAGTGGTACAGATGGCCTACTATTCACACTGTTCCAGAAGACCCCAAGAAGTCTGGCTATGCCAATGCTGCCTAGCAGGACTTATATAATACCTCTCTGGCTCATTGCTGGTTTTCTACAAACTGTCTGCTGTAACATGAGGGCTACACTACAGCCAAAGCAGTGCTTTTGTAGCATGACCTTGAGATAGCAAATGAGGGGAAGCATGGCAGAGCAAAAGCAGCTGGGGAAGATGAGAGAACTGTGTATGGTAGCTTGGTGCCTTCTGAGGCTTGTGCCTGTACCTTTTGTATCACTGATCAAATTTAAATTAAACTCAGCTTTAATGCAATTATTTAAGCTGTGTTCCTATATACAGCTACTGTTTCTTGCACACTGAGCTTATCTGGGGATCTTTGTTTTTCAAGGACAAAAAATGTACTGTTTTTAAATTTATTTTGCAGTTTAAACAAACTGCTGCATTTAATTTCTTCAACTGACCTCTGGTCTTCTTTCTAGGGCTTCTTTCATTAGTGGGTGAAGTTCTTCTACTAATTCCCTAAATTAAGGGAAAAAAAAAAAAGGTAAATACAATCCAGTCTTCTCTGACAAGCACCATTTTATTGATTACATATAAACTAATGTCTAAATTGCAAAACAAAAAGTACATCAAAACTTACAACAAAAGTAACACATTTGAATCAGAAGTAAAAAAACTGAGAATATAAGAAATGGAGAATTACCTGAAAACAAGGGAATTTGTTCTTCCAAATCCTAATACAAGTGATTCTGTTATTTCTATGCTTTCAAGTCTCATCAAAGGCACTAGCTGCTTTAGTAAGACTCCAACGGATGGAGTTCCAATAGCCTAAAATATATTAAGAAATGATTGACACTTCATAGCCAGGATGTGAGTGCTGAGTAAATATGTTAAAGAAGATAGCACTGTCTAAGAATCAATATGTACCTAAAAACATGTTGAAATGATATTACTATTATGGATATTAATACACCAGCCTAAGGGAATGTCTACTACACCACAGTCATCTCAATAACGCCTAGGAAATAAATAGATTTGAGAAATCCCTTCACCTTCATTCAGATTACAGTAATTTATTGAATTTGTTATTTCATCAAAATATTCCAGTAACTGCATTTATAGTGTTACTGCTTCTTTCAAGAGCTACTACTTTAAACAATATTTCAATATTCCTTCATGTTCTGCAGGCATACAATGTGTATTCAGGAACTTCCCTTAATCTCTTTATAATGCTGTAGATTTACAGGAGTCCTTTACAAGTAAAGAGGGAACAACAAGCTAAATTAAACTTTAACACGTGTCATACAAAATATCTATGCTCTGAATATACATCACCCAGAATTCAGGAAAAAAAAAAGTAGTATTTTGAAAATGCCAAAGCTTTTGCCAAATATTTTTGTTACCTCATGCTAAACTTAAGTTTTAAAATTTACATGCCTTAACCAGTTTGCATAGATGAAACACTCCCAAAACTTCCCAAAGTGAAATATCTTTCATCAGGATGTACTTTCACTGTCATTATTTTACATGCAGATACAGAATAATTTGCTTGAAGCACGGTGCATCACCTTATTATCGTAGTTCACTGTTCCATCAGGAGTGGTAGCCATGATCTCCGGTGTTGAAGCACGCAAGTGTCCTGGGCTCATAATACTGGGCTTTGCTACTCCAAAACACAGAATAAGATAGTTTCGCCATAAAGTAACATAGTTGTCTCCACTGCTTGCTGTACTTGTTTTCTTTGCGTTGACTGGAATACTAAAATTTAAAAATGGATTCAATTATTAAAATCATTTCCCAGTCTTAAGTACGCAATATCTTGACATGTATTAAAAGGGGACAGAACATGGTGTACAGCCGTCACTGACTGCTTATCAGGACATCATATGTGCAAAAATCAAGTAAAAGTTCGAGTTTTCCACATTACAAGTTGTAATTATGAAACTCAAAACCGAATGTTTGGGTAGCAACTCTGCAGGTCTTAGACACCAGTTTAGAAATAGGAGACGAATACAGCTCGTATTAAGATCACACAAACTTTTGAAAGTGAAAGCTACATGCCACTTACTTTGGATCCACAAGAGGCATTATCAGCTGTAGCCTAGTGAAGGCATAGGGCCAAGCATAGCTGAGAGCTGTTGGACAATGTTTTGGTAAATTCTCCTGCCTAAGAAAACTGAAGAGGCAGAGAACCCACGGGTCTTTAACAGACTGTGCGAATATCCAGACATGGGAAGGACTTTTCACATCGTAATGGCTATTTACTAAGACGGCATTCCACTCCACCAGCCACTGCAAATCCACACTGTGTGTTAAAGGGATTGTTGTCTGTGAAGAGAAAAAAAAAATCACAGCCAAATTAATTTATTTCCTGCCATGTTCTCCCTCAGTATTTGTCTTTATTTTCCAGCTCCACGGCCAACTTCTGGCTCAGGAGTCTCTTGTATTACGCTGCAGTCTGTAACAAGTATAGACTGTCCTTATGTTCATCACTTAAACAGCCAGACAGGGCCTCAGGCCATGATTAAGACTCCTACATGCAATGATGGTCTGATAAATACCAGTGCTATTAGTAAATATTCTTCAGAATTCAGAAGGGTATTTGAGTATGAGTGTATCATAGAATCACAGAATCACAGAATGGCTTAAGTTGGAGGGACCTTAAAGATCATCTAGGTCCAAACCCCTGACATGGGCAGGGTTGCCACCCACTAACTCAGGCTGCCCAGGGCCCCATCCAACCTAGCCTTGAATGCCTCTAGTGATGGAGTATCCACAACCACACCAGGCAACCTGTTCCAGTGCCTCACCACCCTCTGTGTAAAAAATTTCTTCCTAATATCTATCTTAAATTTCCCCTCTTATAGTTTAAAGACATTCCATCTTGTCCTATCACTATCAGACCATGTGGAAGATCTGTCCCTCTCTGGCTTCTAAGGTCGTTTCAAGTACTGGAAGGCTGCATTGAGGTCTCCCTGGAGCCTTCTCTCCAAGCTAAACAAGCCCAGCTCCCTCAACCTTTTTTCTCAGGAGATGTGTTACAGCCTTCTGAGCATCTTCTTGGCCCTCCTCTGGACCCACTCCACCATATTCGCATCCCCCTCATACTGCGGGACCCAGGCTTGGACACAGTACTCCAGATGGGGCCTTACAAAGGCAGAGAGGGACAATCCCCTCCCTCTCCTCGCTGGCCACCCCTCTTTTGATGTAGCCCTGGATACAGTTGGCCCTCTGGGCTGCAAGAGCACACTGCTGGCTCATGACCAGCTTTTTGTTCACCAGGACACCCAAGTCCTTCCTCATAAGCACTTAAGCAGTTTTAATCCACTTTAAATCCTGCTTCCTTCAGTGGCAAGTAGGGTCCTCATTCTATCAACAAACCATTTCTCTAGAGTAAATTAGCATTTTCTGAAGAAAACAGCATTGTTGGAATGAAAACTTCAACACATGAATTTTGGCAACCTTATTAACCACTTATCAGACCTCAAGTAGGATAGAACAGTTGTCTGCATCCTCCATTCACAGTTACAAAAATAACCACTAAATTACCAGTCTAGGATGTACTTGTCAGAAACAAGGTTTACTGGCAATGCATGTGCTTTGCTATAATATTAATACATAGAACTGAATCACAAGACTCAAATCTTCAACTATAGAAACTGCAACACTCTAATTTATTTCAGATGTATTTCCTAACTCCTAGCTTACAGAATCAGAATAGCTCTTGTTTGAGCAGCTTCTGATTCTGCACATTTTCTGTTTTCAGCTGCACAATGGCCTGATTTCATCCCTTCACACCACAGGACAGCATGTTAGATACAATAAGCCCACAAGAGCCCACAAGAAAAATCAGATTCATCCTACCTGTGAAAAGCTCTAGAGATTGTGTTTAGATTTGCATATACAGGCACTTCTGAGCATGCATGGAAGCTACAACTTACCCCTTTCTGAACTTCAACACCAATGAGAGCAGTAATTGAGTTCCAACCACCCCAAGCATTATATGTTCCTGAAACTGAGACTTTCTCAATGGTTCCTCAAGAAGCAGTACACAGGTGATGCCTGTAATATTATGGAGTTTTGGAGCTTCTGGGTAGATGGCTAGAGCCTTAAAACTGTGTGATTTCTTTAATTCCTAGCAGTTTTATTCTTAGCATATCATGTCTTATATTTGTTATGTCAATGTCTACTAGCAGTAACAGTAAAGTACTACTTACTGAATCTGAAACAGCCACATGAATAAAACTCTCAAGAATAGAAGAACTTAACTGATCCATGACATCAATCATAGGCCTGTCGTCATCCTGCATAACACAGAGAGCATAAATTAGCTTCTTTCCTTACTAATTTTTTTCCATTCCCATTTTTCTGGTACATGAAATAGATCACTTAAAAATTATGCTATGAATCTAAAATGGCAAAAACCAAACCAAAACAAAACAAAAAAAACAAAAACAAACCACCTTGATAGTGAAGGATGCATTTTGTCCTTTCCACATTAAACTCAGAACCAAGTCCATGCTGCAGTTCTAAATAAAGGTAACTTGTGGCTATAGCTCACTGCTTACTGAATAATATCAGAAAATCTTGTATAACTCCAGATAGCTGGTATCAAAAGACTGAAAAATTAGCTTACTGTTTATTAGAGCATTCCTTTGCTATGAACACATGTATTTGTGTTCTTAGTCATTTAGATGCTTGCTGAGCTGCGACCACCAACATGACTCTCCATGCTTCTATATCCATAAAAAAAACTGAGGAGGCCTTTACTATACAAGGAAAACGTATGTGAATAATCTTACATGTGTCTCATGCTGTATTTTTTATAAAATGGTATGCCAAAGGAATGAGATTCATTTCCAATACAAATATGTAATGTTGACTATACAAAAATGATCCGTTCAGCCAAAAAAAAGTGTGTTGTACATTCATGTCATGTAAAGAGAAAATATTAAGTAAGTTGTTGTACAAGTTTCAGACTGAACAAATTCTTGTAGAAGGTATATGCCCAGTGCAATGTTAAGATAAACAGAAATGGAAAGCTCATATAAAAAGTTTATAAAAAAACTAAGGGCATACCTGCTGCATGGTATCAATTGCTAAAAGTAACAGTAATACCACTCTTGATCTTTAGCTTTGGAAAACACTAACTCCAAGTTCCAGAAAAGGAAAACCATACCTCTGCCTGGCCAAGTGCCAGGAATAAAGCACGGATCTCTCTGAGAATTAGAACAGCTAGTTTACGGGTAGCAACCTGGAAACTACACAGCAGAACCAGTGCAAATCCTTCAACTGCATGTAGTACGTTAGAATAGGGGCTTCTTTCAGTCTGTATCCTGTGGCTGGATCCATTTGGTATCAACTGTAGAACAATGCAAGGGGAAAAAAAATGAAGCAATAGTGTTTGAAAACTACATCTCCAAGAAATATTCTATTTAACTACAACACATAAAGAATGAAGGTGCAGAGGCCTTGTAAATGCTAAGTAGGATACAAAAAGCATTCCCTCAAACCCCTAAGTTTTGTTGTTTTAACATACCTTATTCCACAAAACCTATGCATGAGCACTGATTCGTTTGGCTAGACCGCTCTGTATTAACTGCAGTTCAACTCTCTGTTTTATTCCATCCTGTACTAAAAGATGAAGGGGTAAATCACACTGCCAAGATTTTGCAGTTTTCCTACTTCAGACAGCAGGGTCCCCAGGTCCTATAATACTGTAACAGGCAGCCCTATGAAGGGGTATGTGGCCTCTAGAAACTTAGGCCAAAGAGGACCCCACCAGTAAGGTGCAGTAGTATTTACTGAAAAGAACAAGAGGCTTTCTCTTTCTCACATTTTTGAACTACTATTAGTTATGAATAATTGTTGTCTGCAATATAAAGCAGACATCATGTCTGCACAAAAGAAAAGTGATTGGGTAAGGTGATAAGCCGTCTGAAAATCATCTCTCACAATGAAAATATCTATGGGACAGTGGAGATAGAAGGAGCAGGAGCAAAGCTGCTCAGTTCCCAGGAATGTCAGTAGCACATGAAGATAGCAGGCTATAAAAAACAATCATATTACCTGATGTTCTTGGATTAAACAAATGACATGTCTATGGGAAAGGAAGATCCACTTCACTGTTCCCAACATAACACTCCCACTAGCATTATCAATCAGTTTCAGTCCTGGGAAAATGTTCTTCTGCAACAACTACATAGACATATTTCACTTGATGTGCTTTTGCTGACATGCTTACTTCAGTTTGACATGCATTCTCTCCTGTTGCTCAACAACAATAACATCTGCTGTATTACACAAGGAAATGTCTGTCCTCAAAAGACTGCTGAACTAATTACCTTAAAAAATCTTATGTGTTGTGAATTCTTCTCAGGTGAGTAAATACAAAACACATAAAATACAGAAGCACAAGGGAACATCATTTTTGCATTCAACTAGTATGAATGCTTGGACACAAAACTCTTCATTTCATACCTCTGAAGATCTGGCTTTTGCCTGTTCAGCAGCTTTTCCTGGAGTGTGTATGACAAGCTTCCATTGTGTGAGCAATTGTAGCAGCAACTTCAGTGAAGTGTCAAGAAGGGTATGATGCATATCATTCACTTCACGTAACAGAAAATTAGTAAAACCGAAGAGTACATCCTCCCGCCAGTCAACAAAGTCAACAAGTAGACCCTGAAGAGAATTTTGTGCAATGTGTCGAAGTTCATCATCCATATGGATAGACAGCCTGTAAGCAGAAGTAAATCTCAGGTAATGAAAATCTAAGGAGCATTTACTGTGGTAATGAGCACGTTTCTCAGTAAATTGACACCGACGGAAAATTCCCAGTGCCAATGTAAATTTCAACGATGCCATCATGGTTTTATTATTACTGATCACAATTGACACCCTTAGACTGTTTTCACTGTTATTCTTTCTACAGTAATACGTGAACATATTCACAGATCCAAAAGAATTGCTTCACTCCTGAAAGGTATGTCTTTACAGTATACAATTCAGCAACTCTGCTTTCTTCCCAAACAAAGAGCAGTTTTGCTTTACTCACTTATTCATTATGATACCAGAAAGCTTACAGAGTAACACCTGATTTTATAATCTGCCAATTTGCTTACTTTCAGTGTAGAAGAATTGCAACACTTATGTCGCCTAACAGCTAAAATGCATTTTTAGCCAAGAAGAAAATCCCAGTTATGGAGAGCAAATCTTCAAAAGAAATAAAAACGAGCATTTCCATCAAAAATTACTTTATGTAGGACAGGGAGTTAGGAAAAACAAGCGAAGGACATTCCATACTTTTAAAAACTCAACTCATACCTTGAAAGTCCTTCCAGAAGTTTAGATTTCAGGTCCCATTTTCTATATTTCATTTCCGTCTAAATTTGCATTGCGTTGACATTCTTTTTCAACACACAAAAAAATCTATATACACTGACACAAAATTTAACAAACCACATCTGTGTTGGTAGCCTGTGGTAGCATTGTTGGTAGAACAATGTAAATTCAGATCACTCTGTCTTGTAATTCCTGGTTCACTGCCTTTTATGATATATTTTGTTTTTATTACCCAAGGGACCATAATTTTCTGGAGTGTGTCAGCACTCATTTTTGAAGTATTTAATCTATATTTAATAGAGCAGCTGAAAATAAGGATGCATTGGGAAGGATAGAAATCGAGGGAGAAAAAAAAAAAAACAACACACCAGCCAAATGGAGAGGAGTTAAATTCCAGTTGGTTAGAATTGTATGACGAGATGCAGCTCAGAACAAATCCAGTCCACTGTAGCTGCATAAGGGACATTTTAGTTATGTAAAAGGAAAGCAATCTAACCTCCTGTGAATATGACTCTAAAAATAACTATCATGCTTTAATATCATTTTTTAATAACAGTGTCTTTTCATATGAATTTGGAATCACAGTATTTTGCTGTGCTAAAAAAGGACCATTTCTTACTCATCTTTGGATTGCCATAAACCAAGAAAAGCAAGACCCCTGAGACAATGATTAAGCCACCCAGGAAATGACTTCCACAATGACACAAATAATGGAAAAGGGGATACAATAGATGTACATCTATAGACCCAGGTTACTGTGCAATGGCATTGGCCACTATCTAATAAGAATAAATTCAATTAAGCATGAGAATACATTTCTGTACTTCTACCATATGACAGGTAGCCTGAGGGAGCAAGAAAATGTTTGTTGGTACTTGAGTCTGATAAACTTAAAACCTAGCTCTGGAATTTGTAATGAATGGTTCCAGTGGGCAGTACAGGGGTAAAAGGTACAGCTCTTACTTGACATCTGCTGTACTGCTTAAATTTTAATACAGCTGTCCTAGAAGAATGTCTTGCTGCAGAGTTACAGATTCCTTCTGGAAACTGCCAAAAGACACATCTGTTGTTGTGAGGATGAAAAATTAAAACCAAACAGTGAACAAAAGAACCCATTAACCCTAACATGTTATTTTATCTTTAGTAAGAAGAAAATATTTAACCACCTTCCATCCAAACAACAAAGCCCTGTACAAAACCACTGCAAAACAGATGCTCAGGTTCTGTTCAAAAATTTAAAATCTTTCAAAATCTTTTATTCTTGTATTGATTTAGTCTCAAAATCTAATCACCTCAAACTAAGAAAAGAAATAATATTGTAGTAAGATTTATGATGTGATAAGAGAAGAGCAATGACTTATCTCCTGGAATTACTTTTTCCATAGCTGGGAAAAGTAGTCAATCCAGACCCAAGGGAGGGTATAGAGAATGCAGAAGCAGCTCTATTGCTGGGTTAGTCAGTTAAGTTCAGAACAGGTACTACTTCCTTAGACAGTTTATTTCCTTCTTCAGTGAAGCTGTACTTCTGTAGACCATTTTCAGTCCACACTATCATAGACTAAACAGACCTAATCCTTTCAACCTTTCTGTGTGGCTTATATTTTTTAAATCATTCATTTTCTGTTTTCCTCTGGTCTCTTCTTAACTGCAGCACATCAGCCTGGACACAGTTCTTCAAAACAGGCATGCTTGACACTAATAACAGGAGAACTTTTTAAAGTCTTTTAGACATTTCTATTTACACCAGGGAATAAGGTTTGCCTCTCAGAGTAACATCACTTTCTTGTGCTCAGTTTGTGATTCACTGTAATCCAAAGATCCTATTCCACAATACTGAGATGTCACCCAGTTCTTTCAACACCATGCTATACGTTGCCTGGACCACGAATTGCCTGTTGACGGTTTTCTGGTAAAAAATTTTTCCAACATATTACACACCCATTTATGTTTACCTAAATTCTGTTTCCTTTGCTGTACGTGAGAATCTGATTTAAAACAGTACCGATGGCTTTGAAATACGATAGCGTGAGTAGACAAAGGAGATAAGAACAACTTCCCAAAGATTATTATAGAATGGCTGGACATGTAATTGCATCCAAGCGTGTCCTAGAGATGCTGTTCTCAGCTCCTCTTGATATCTCACTTCCTCTCAGAGTCAAGGACTAAGACTACCAAACTGACCTACTGCTTACAGTGCCCCAGCATGGTAATTGCCCAACAAATGCTTACGATGCTGACTGTAGCTCAAGAATCACAACCGGTCTTTTCTGCATAAAGTTTGAGGTTTGAACAAGGAGAAAGCCAGTGGTTATTCTGACAATTATGAGACGTAAGGAGAGAAGCACTGATTTACAATATCCACATCAGTGTCTATACTTTCCTAATTCTACAGAAGTTATTTTTGAGGTCTGACCTTAACAATCCTCTGTGGTCAAAGAGCAGAATGGATATATGCTTTCTACCAGCTAAGATCATTAGTAAGGATAGAAAGCTGGTTTAAATATTGGATTAAAGGCATACACGTCCCATTTCATTTCCCTTAATTGGAATTCATGTCATTACCTCATGTATCTATATAATTTGATAATGTAATGATTTGAAACAACACATAACTGATCTATAGCATTGGATTTAAACACAAGGAAGCCAAGCTTGACATGGCTAACAGTACCCTTAACCTTGGCTACAGTTTTGGCTTGTTTAGCTGTCTGCACTCTTTACCACTAGCAGAATTAATTGATTCATTGCTCTAGTGCATCACTGGGAGTTGGCTCTTCACAGAGTACAAAAAAAAAAATGCTTTTGCACATAACCCTCCAACTCCCACATCTGCCATTCCTCACAGATATTTGAAAGATTTCGAAAGCAAGAACAGACTGGAAAATATTGTTTTACCACAGTTACATGATAGCAACGTGTTGCTAGGGCCTGGTGGCTCGATTTATCACCAGATCTACTTACAAGCATATGCTGAAATCTTTGACTTGTATACTAGAACCAAAATGTACCATACAGAGCTTTCTGTACTGACCAGCACTTGTTATCACAATTATTTGCAGTAAGTCACTGTTCTGATGTCCTGAAAAATAACCATAAACGTGTTCTACACTACCTTCTTCAGTGAAGTGAAGAATACCTAATATAAATTCAATACCTAAATAAATCCGATCAGGGAGGATAAGAAATTAAAACTTTACTTTCTGCCTTATAGCAAAATCATTTTTATAACAATGATTATTATCAATTAATTTAAAAAGTGTTTGGAAACATATCACATGCAGAATATTCTGTTTTACCAAATATGTGGGAATCACGAACCAAAACTAAAAGTTCATTTTCATGTTTTTCCACTACACAGAAAAAAAAAATCCCTCTCTTCTGTTAATTAGCATGCTGTGATGTTTAAAAAAAAGGTAATAAATAGTGAGTATCTTGTAACCTAACAGATACTGATGCTAAAGAGCTCTAGATGATGTATTTATTCTCTTAGAAAATTAAGAGTCTATGATGTAAACACAATGGCTGTAAAATGATGCTAGAACTTCTGTGTCTTATCCATTAACAGAAGACTACTTTTTATATGGATATGGCTTTGTCTAAGAAAGCACTACACACTCTGTGACTCAGTTTTCCATTCTGTTCCCCTTCAGCAGTTGTTTAATGATTGAACAGCTTACCTTGCCAGCAAGTCGATCAACTCAAGTTTTGACATTCCATCAGGAAGCAATCGAGGAATAGCAGCAACACACGTTCTGAACAGATCAATTTTTGGTTTTCTCTCACCGCTGGAAATTTAAAACAAAACTTTAACTGCACAAGTACTGGTGTTAAAGGATCCACCTACAGTTTCGCAGAGAACGGATGGACAACAATGGAGTACCAGAGGCCTCATAAGAATACGAGGACAGAAAGAAAATCACTAACAATGAAACAAGGAAACTGCTCTTGAATAAAAAATTTTGATTTTTACATTTTTCACTCACAATATTTATACAAAGTATTTATACAGTACTTGAAAAGTATGCTCTTATTGACTTCCTGCTTTTCTCTGGAAGATATATTAAGATAGAGTTACAACATAGGAGGAGTCCTCCATTAAGATCAGCTTTTGCATGATGCAAGCAATGAAGAAAAAGCTGGGGATGTTCCCCACCCCAATGCAGCTACAGTCCATCAACTGAATAAAGTAAATAGTGAATACATAAGAAGGCCAAATAACAGCAGAGCCAGACCTTTGCCCTCAAGAGGGCATGAACCTGTGGAAACCCTGCTGCATCCATAACTACACTGAGAGGAGTGCTCTTAAGAGATAGGTAAGGCCAGAGAGTTTCTGTTGATCTCTAGCAGAGATAGCAGTTATGTAGCAATCATTATCAGCTAAAATGTTACAGCAGCCCCAAGGCTGCTCTAATCTCTGAAATGGCTTAACTGTTCCTGAACAGCCTGAGAAAGTGGTTCAGTATGAACCAGAAATTAGGTTGAGAGTCCTTAATTTTTCTCAAAGTAGTTCAAGTTTCAGCTGTTGATTATTTTCATGACAGATGCAATCCTGACTTCTTTCCCATAACTTTTTTTGAAGAATGAAGATTAAAGAAGTTCTCGTGACAGACCCTGGAATATTTTTCATGCTCCTTTTTTACCTTGCTGATCAGTTACTCAGCTATACAGGATAAAGGAAGTAGCTAGAGCATGATAGCATTTTAAAATGTACAGTTTTTCCCACAATACTATTCACTATTAACCTTCAATATGAGGACATTGCATTTGGATAGTAACTTCTGAGTTCAGCCTCAGAGAAAGCCTGAAGACGATGCCGTCCCACAAATCTAAAATAAGATTTATAGAGTATCTCTGATTATTTACTGAAATAGTAGGTACAGAAAAGGCAAAAAGTGACACTAGGCTTACTCAACTCAAAGGCTAAAGACAGTTTTGTACTGTCACTTGAATACCACTCTTTCTCTTAACACTCCTATATGCTTACCAGCTTGGATATGTATTATCTTAACAAAATGGTATGGTAATATGTCTTTAATAGATTAATTGAAATTGTACAATATGGGGAAACAGTTTTCACAATGAACTGTCTCTGTTTTATGATACCCATATCAAATATCCAGTGGACAGAACTTGAAAGTAGGTGTCAGCAACTGGCTTGTAAAAGCGTAAAACACAACATCCTTATTGACAGCTTGGTTATAAAGAAATCCCTTTGAACTACTGTCACTGATGTAAACAGGAGTTACACTGATCACTACTGCAAAACACTGTATTATAGTTTTAAAAAACAAAAGTGCTATCAGTAATTTTATCTGCACAAAAACAAATGTGTCTTCCTTGCCGACTTGAAGTGGAAAGTGAACTTTGCAGAGTTTCATTATTATCTGTCCCTAGAGATTGTAAATAGTTTGTGCAGTTAAAACTGAGGCATGTAAAATAATAGTCTGA
The DNA here is from genome assembly GCF_016699485.2 of Gallus gallus. NCBI lineage: Eukaryota > Metazoa > Chordata > Aves > Galliformes > Phasianidae > Gallus > Gallus gallus. The sequence goes on from NC_052532.1 coordinate 174,536,953, forward strand.
GAGGAAACAGTTATGAGGGCAAGTGAGTAATTATTTATAAATATAAAATCTGTGGGTGTTCTGTGACTTATCAGCCGCTCAGAAGTCCAGCAGGGGAGGATCCAAGTTTGAGGCTCAAGTTCCCATCTTATCTGATGCAGCATGCAGAGCACCTGGCAAGCAGGCTCTGACACGGCTCTGCGCTCATCTCTGGCTGGCTCAGGATCCAGCTCTGGATGAAGACACCGACAGCTGTCCTCAGCTGGAAGTTTGCTTCCATAGCAGCAGTAGGGCATTTTAGCTAGGTACTGTCAGCAAAATCTTTGAAGTACTGGTAAAAACATGCTTCTATGTTAACCTTATTCTGAGTAAATACTGGGAATTAATTATAACCACTAATGAAATTTGTATCTCACTGGAGGGTGCAAAGAAAACTCAGTTAATAGTGTTGTATCTATGTACTAAAGCCCATAAGAACTCAACTATTTAATTCTGGTAACTGTGAAATTCTGTGAATTCAGTGACGAGGAATTACATACAAACAGTATATTGGCTTTTTCAGTTATCATGCACAACACAGTTTTTAGAAGGGTTATATTAAAAGTTGATTGTTAATGAAGTTGCTCAGGAGTTGACATGAGTTTTGGTTAAGATTGATAACAAAATACCTCAGATTTCATTTTTTTCCATGAAAGAACAAGAAAAAATGTGATATAATGTGTTTTTCCTTTCTCTTTCATATATTAATTAAATTACGTTCCATCTGGATATAAGGCTGTTCTGGTTACAGTACAGAAATGAAGTAACTTACATGGCTAAATGTAGACCCCCCCCAGCCTTCCAAACTTTATGTGTCTGGCAAAGGTAGCTACCAAACCAAAAGTCTTCCTGAAACTTAAAACTCACAAGTCTAATTATTCACTGATTCTAAAAATAAACAGCACTTCAGTGATGCTGAGAAACCGCAGAAAGGAAATTTACAGCTAAGAAGTACACTTCTCATCTAAGCGCTCACTGTTCTACTAATTATCTTCTGGAAATACAATGTGAGATTGAAAATTCATTTTTCCTTCTCTTCCAAACACTCGGACACCCAACATTAATATGAAAACTGACTGCAAATACTGAGCAATACAGTACATGGCATTATAAGAAAAATATGAAATATTACCAGATAGTAATGTTGGCATTTAATATAAATAAACCGAGACAAAGCTAAAGACACATAGAGTTTAAAATCTCATCTGGATCATCACAGCAATAAGCAAGGGCAAAGGAAAGGTATTAAAACATAGAGATTATATCAGCTGTAAATTGATGGTTGAATTTGGCCAGTCATCCATCACACTAAAAGTCCACCTCACTAGAATTCTCTCCTGGAAACTTCCCTCATTATTCAGTTCAGATGAGAATGCCAAAAGCTGCTGTTGAACGCTGGCTGAGATGTACACTGGTTTGATTCCAGGCCAGTGGAATACTTCTTAAGTTCAAGACTGTTATAAAAAGGTGACTTGGGTTTTAAGGAATAATTTCTTTTGACTACAGGTATGCACAATAATGAGACATTTGAAAGATCGCTTAGTATTAACAGGGAATTAATTTTTTTTTCCCATTTATTTTGAACTTTAGTGATGCAAAGATACTTTAAAACTGTTCTATGCATAGGTTGGTAGGATTTCCGTGGACTCTGCAAATTCTACCATCTAAACATTCTTAAGACACATACAGAGATTTTGGCCATATTGAGAGAGGCAGTTCAATTCCAAACACTGTAAGATGTGGAGATGCACGCTCAACTTGTCATAAATGGTTTTTCAGTGTATATAAGCTAACTGTTCCTGCTTCTTGCTGACTCTCTGATGACCCAAGATAGACAGGAACAGTGCAAAAGTTCTAAAATTGCACCTCAGTATTTAATGGGATTTATTGTTCTTTAACACTCACGTGATCATGTCTTCAGGTTCTTTGTTAAGCATCTGTATGTTGGTTAGCATCATGCACCGCCCCACTTCCTTGTCAAGATGTCTGAGTATGTTGTCCACAGCTTTTCTTACTTGAGAGTAATACAATGACATACCTGCAATAATATGCATTTTGTATAATTTGTGATATTTGTAGATGTGTATATTTTGAAAAAGAAAGCTGCTCAGTCAAGCTGTGTTGTATGACTTAAAAACAATGTTATACACGTGATACAGCATACTCCATTAGTACAGATATCTTAACTCAGAGATGGAATGTGTTACCCTCTCCAAAAACTACTGTACATAAAAATAGCTCAAGTGATATAAATACATACTTCCCAGTGCAGTAATTGAAAAATACCTGCTCAAAAATATGTCTGTACACAGACAAATAAAACTGCACAGCTTGCCAAACTATATATTTTGTGACTTTTCACAACAGAGGTAAAAGATCTGATGTAGTAGCAAGGTTTAGAAACAATAAGCATGGAGAAAAAAGGAGTCTGAATAAGCTCTCTTAAAACTTCTCCCATATGGAAATAAGTGTCGTGCTATTTTATGTGAAATACAATATCAGACACACGGCTTTAAAGGAGTTGATGAAAATCAAATACTTCAGAAATAAAACCTCAGTGCTCTCTTCTTCCATATTAATCAAATGCTAAAATATTAATTTTTTAATCAAATTTAAGATTATTAACACCAAACAATATATTTTTAGTCAGCTATCTCCACTCAGTTCTTCTCCTGTTTAATAATGACAACATTATCCTAGGACATCAAAATGACATCAATTTTCAGATCTGATAAAATCAAAAGTTCAGTGGCATAGCAGAATGCAAAAGAAAACATAGGAACTACTTAGGTTCATCTTAAATGCTATCTGTGGAAATCAGAATATTGCACCATAACATAGTAAAGAATTTACTAACAAAATAAAAGAAATCAGGAGTTCAAATGTTTATTATCAAATGCAGTCCTTACTGTCACATAGAGTAACCAAAATGAACTGACTTAACACCAGCACTAAATACTATGTCCATTGTACATTTCAGCAGCAACTATTTCAGAGTCCTATGTTTCTATACTTTCCTGACAACAGTACAATGGTCTAGCAATGGTACAGTACATCTTTATCACTGGTGTGGAAATATGTAGACTGTTTCATTCACATAGATTTGGGGACTTAATGGAGTACTATGGTGAGTAGGCAAATTTCCTTTTCTGCAGACACCTTCAGCCCAGGATACACAAGAGTTTCCTTTGGCATGGGATTCTCCACAATGACTACAATAGAAGCCCTGGACACTTTCAACCCAGGAGTTCAGTTCAGCTTTGTTTTACATTTAGAAGTTTCTACCATTCTTAAAAGTTTCCCTCGGTGTGAGATATGCATGGCAATTAAAACAGGGATATACAAAATAAATCTTTGCTGGACTTCAAGGCTGGTACATTTTCAGAGCACTGGCATTGTCTCTAGTAGGATGAATATCCATGAATAAACACAGATAGCTAGAACTAAAAGAACTACTTCTTAACTATCATCTACGACATCTTAAAAAACAGAATATTGCTGTCTTAGATACCATTTAGGTATGTAAGAGCTTTTCTTGAAAATAAGTTTGCATAATAAAACATATTAAAAAAATCCTCTATAGTTATCAAACTAAACCACGTATTTCATTAGAAGAGAAATATTTACAATAGTGAAATCAATTGGATTCTTAACACTATTAAATTATTCTAGAGACTTTTTCACATTCATTCACGTGCAACTTCCATACTGACCTATCATTTTTGCTTCCTCCTCTGTAAGAGTTTTGCTCAAATATGTTTTCTTCACTCTGAGAGTATTTCCAGAGGGAAGGACAGCTCCAGTCACTGGCATTGGAGGTTCACCATCTTTTTGCTGCAGGCTATCAGCAATTACCAAGAAAGCTCTCAGACCAATATTCATTCTCTGTAAAGTTCAGCAGATGAATGAGTATCACAATCAAACAATCATATTCTTAAACCACTTGGAAATTTTGTTACACCGTTGTACTTTTTTCAGTATTCCGGTCACATCAACTAGCCTGACATACGTCATAAAAAATAGCCATAAAATTCACTATGAATTTATAGCTTTACTATGAGTGCTTGCTCTTCCCTCTCAAAACTTCAATTCTTCTCATCTGTACAGTATAATTTCATCTTCAGGATAAAAAATATGGATTTGAACTATGAGTTTAATAATACATCCTATCTGGACCTAGAGTTAAGCACAAATGTCCTAAATGGTCATTATGCAAGAAAATGAATAACTGTCTCAAAAGGGCACAAAATTGACCCTACTGTGTGAAAAGTTTGGGATGGAGCTCAGCACCAAAACAGCAGGAAGATGAAGCTAAGTGAAGCAAATGTCTCCAGGGAGTTGAGAGGAAAACTTGCAGTCTTTATACTGCATTGATTAAAACGCCAGAATGTTTTTCATTTCTGAGAAAAGTATTCCAAAAATTGAGAAGAAGTCCTAATGACAGCCTTCCAGAAATGCATTCATACAGACTATAGATCGTTTCTGAAAACACAGAAGTCTGCGTACAACAAAAATTAGCCCTATGATTTCATTGTCCTTGGACTTACATTGTTGCTGATGAACAGTAACATTTCAGATGTTGAGATCTCATGAGGTCTATGTCCCTCTGATACACAGATAGCTCGATGCAAAGAAATAACGTCTATTCCCTATGCAGTGCTCATGTGCAATGATATGTGCAGCTCAGCGGTGATCAGACTACCACAGATGAATCTGATGCCAAGCTTGGCAGGGTCTGCCTGCTCAGGAGCTCTTTTTGACTTTTCTGTAGTCTACTGAATAAAGATGAAAGCTGTGCTATAAGTAGAGCTCTCTTGTTTTTACTGGTTTTGATAGTACTATAGCTTAATACACATTTCGAAATATCTGTTTTAGAATCAGATAGGATTTTAGCAAATAGCTCATTTTATTTTAACATTTTAATGAATAGATATGACTGTGCAACAGTACAGGATTAGTATCATAGAATCTGCGTTCTCAAATGGTTTGGGCTGGAAGGAAACTTAAAGGCCATCTAGCTCCAACTCCCTGATGTGGACAGGGTTGCCACCCACCAGATCAGGCTGCCCAGGGCACTGGACACTTGCAGGGATGGGGCACCTACATCTTCTCTGGGCAACCTGTTCCAGTGCCTTATCACTGTCTGAGGAAAGAATTTCCACCCAGTACCTAATCTAATATGGACATATTTTATGTGAAGAATACAAATACTTCTTATCGTGCATGTATTAATTTTTAACTTTCAAATGCTTTTTTGTTTTTGTTTTTAATTATAGGCAAATGAATTTCAAGCGAATTTTTCATTATTTTATCAAGTATTTAATTTTTTTTTAAGTTTTTCAGATGTCTGATTGTTTTCCCTAAGGAAAGCACTAGAAACATGACTAACACCAGTGGAGATGTACATGGCCACCACCTTCAATTCTTCTTGCACCATATACTCTTTTTCAGTAACACTGTTTTGAAAGCTGTTGAAATCATTGAAGAAAATTTATTTTTATAATGAAGTATTGTAATGCACAACACAGATCATCAGTGGAGTGATCAGGAAATAGCGTGGCCAATAGTTTTATTTCTCTTTTCCTTTTTGTTTTATGCATTTGCATGACTTCACACTTGTAACCTTCACTGAGGAAGCACCAGACAGGAATGAACAATGTGGGATTTCACAGATCAGTTCACAGAAGCATTTCATCAATAAATCAATTTCAAGATATTGCTTGGGAAGTGGGCAATGGCAAAACATGCTTAGAATGTAAGCAGAAAGCAAATGTATCACAGTATAATACATATAAACTAAAAAAAAATAAATGCAGATGCATGCCATACCTCAGGGTTGAGACTGAAAGCTTTTGCAGGTTTTCCAACACAAAGGAAATCAAAGATAATTTCTTTCATTGCAAAATCTAAACGTTCCTAAAATAGTAAAAATATTGCAAGTCATTAAACTTCTCACTTCTGCCACTTATTTCAAGGCAACATGATCTTGAAAACTAGTTTAATCTGGATTTATTTAAACGTTCAGAAAAACAGAGTTTTAGAAGTATGCTGAACACATCATCAGATCTAAGCTTTCACCACTGCTATATGTTGACAAACAACAAAATCCTGCCTGCTTAATTTATAGCATTTACATACAAAATGAGTCATTTTGGAAATAAGGCTTTTAATTATTTCATTTAAACTGCAGTAATTATGGTACTAACATAGTATTTTATATAAAAGCAGATTATTCACAGATGGCATAGTTCAGGGAAGATTTTAAGCATCTGTTGTATTCATTTCTATACAGAGACTTTAACAGTGCTTAAGTTCTTTGCTCAATATGAATGTTTTCTGAATTTAAGTAATAAAAGAGAAGAAACTGAAGGTTAGTGTATTTTAGCAATTCCCATTTGAACTGATGAAAACTGGATGTGTTAGCTATGTACCGAATGTGCTTTTCCTCCAGCTTACCTTCTTCAAAGCAGAGCAACTTATTTGTAAAGATTAGTAGGACTTATTCAGTATCAGCACAAAATACAATTTATTACTTCAAATTTTATCAACAGTCAGAGGTGGTCAATTAATGCATTTTCTGACTAGCTGGCAATTTCAAAAACCGATAAGAAATACACCTGAGCTGAACTGAAAACAATTTTATCTATTTTCAGTGGAACAAAGATAACAAAAAACTTGCTTCAAAAGAGACTGCCTCAGTTCAATCTATGAGGATTGCTCCGAAAGTAATGCCTCCTACTACGTTGGTCTATGACATCAGAGGTGGATGTTGGTAGTTTGGCAGTAGAGGTTGAATGTTCCCATCAATATTCCATTACATTTTGTTGCTGTGTGACAGATGGCAGCAGAGGGGCAGTCTGACCAAATGGCATATGACATGGAAGTGCATATGAAGGAAATGTGCCACTGAATTCCTCCATGCAGAAAAAACTGCACCCATTGACATTTATCAGTACTTCCTGAATCTTTATGGAGACCAGTCAGTGTGAGCACAGTGAGACAGTGGGTGGTGCGTTTCAGCTGAGGCGACAGTGGGTCACCTCCGCTAGTGAAGATTGATGGCATTCAGATTCTTGTTCATTCCTGGTGAAAATGTGTACCTAACGATTGTGACTATGTTGAAAAACAGTTTTTTGATGTGAAGAATTTGTTCAAACTCTGTTATTAGGCTCTTTGTATCCTTTGTAGTTTCCATGGAAATAAATAGGAGGCATTACTTTTGGAGTGACCTACATATAATATTATCATTACCTGGATGAATGATATTAAGAATGGTACTGCAAAAAAATCAGAAAATAGAAATTTCTTTATTTGTTATTTGGAAAGAAAGTTATTCATTAATTGGAAACCTATACACATGGATCTCCCATACCTGTGCAATAAACTGTATTATCTTCACAAAGATATTTAGAGGCATATCTCTTGGCACAACACCACGGGACCCTTTGGGGAAAAGTGTTGTGACAATTGTAATAAGTCGACTGTAAAAGAAAGAAAAAAGCATGAGACAGTTCTGGTCCTTGCAGACCTTCAATTGTCATGAAATGTAAGATGTAAATCCAACACCAGTTAGAAAGTTAAGAAAGTATTTTTTTATATGAAAAAGTAATGGCATAATTTGTTTTGATCCTTTGCTAAAAAATTCAGTGCATTTTATTTCACTACTATATTGTGACTAACAATAATCTACTTCTAAATTTAATGAGGCAAAGAGTGATTTTTAGTTCTTCCACAAGGTGGGCAAATAATTCACAGGGACTTTTCAGTGTTTTTATTTTTTTTAACAGCATGAATAGGTTTAAGTCAAAGGAGTTCAGGAGAACCATAACACCTCTTCTTTGGCAAGATCTGCTCTGCAAGTCCTGATTATCATAACAAATACAGCACCTTACCTTTGGGTAGCTGTATTGCTTTCACATTTAATTCTGATCATGTAAACCCACAGTAGTCTGTACAGTGATTCCAGTGCAACTCGAGCCATTTTGGGGTCTTTATTCTAGAAAAGAAAATAAAGTTCTAGAAAAAAAAATAAAACTAGCGAGGAAGTTCTGCACTTAGTGGATGCCATGATTCAGAGTTTTTACAGTGACGTTATGAAAAGATACAGCCCCACAGCTCCCCAGTACCCTCATCCCTGTAGCTGCAGGATATCTATGCATTTGACCTACCTCTCCCAGTGTTACATAAGCTGTCAGAAAAGCAAAATATCAAGTTAGTGTGAATTAAATACAGATTACAATTTAAAATATCTATTTGAAAACCAACTCAATTTGACTCTGAAAAGAAAACGCTGTCCTTAGTTGGTTCTATCAGTACAAAAGGTGTTCTTCGATGCAGAACTGGTATGAAGGACATAGCAGATATTCAAAAGAGAAAGGCCAAAAATCTGTGAATTCTTAGGGTGGCCTAGATAATGTTCCATCTGGAATGAATTAGATTTCATTGGATTATCTGTCTGGATTGCTATTTATTTTTGGAAACTTTTGAAATAGTATATGATTTCTGACTCTTTGCTGATATGCAGGTTTCCATTTCAACATCCAGTTAACTGAGATCCCCTCCACCATCTGCCTCCAGGTTATATATTCTATCTGTGCCTTCTACAGAAGTCTCCAAACCAATGGTTCAGCATGTGGTAGGAGAGAGGCCCTGCATTTCAGCTAACCACTTCACTGCTTAGGTAGGGTTGGGACCATCCTTTCGTTTGGATCCACTTCAAGTGCAGAACGGCACGCTAGTTATTGTGGAAGTAATAGGTTTGAGAATACCTTTGTGAAAAAAGCAAGTTAATATTGGGTCAGCTTTGTTAAGTCACTCAAGTTACTTTCAGCAATAACACTGCCTGTGTCACAGCTGTTTGACTCAGGCTTCCTTTGAGTAAGAAAGATAGGAGAAAATTGAACGAGGCAGAAGTATACTTAATTGTTAACAACAAAATCTGTATAGCTAACTATGTAATATCAGTGGATAAAACTATGTATGGATCAGCTAATGGCAATAATCCAGCATGATTACCTAAAATAGGTTTGCAACATATCATCAAATATAAGTTTTAATATGGTAGTTAAAAACAGAAGATACTAACCTTGAGATTGGACAGGCAGTTGTTGAGGAAAATATGCCATCTGTTTAAAAAGAACTGCTTCTGACTGACACAAAGTAGGCATGTTACCAAAGGGTACAAAGCCTAAACAGGAAATGGATGGTGATACCATATTATTCACATGTCTACAAAATATACAAATGATTTAAAAGAGCTACTGCAAATTTAGAAGTTCTAACTCTATCATTTGGTGCAACATTAGTCAACAAAGCACATTGTTAACCAGTACAAGTTAAAAATGAACATTTCTCTAAAGCTGTTACAGAGATGTTTTACGAATGCATCAAAACCAAACAAATGCCTACTTACAACACAATCATAAACCCAAAGATGGGACATACTTTTAAAGCCTGACAAGGTTCATTTCTGTCCATTAAATGACAAATGATAGCATGGAAACATCTACACCTTATTATAAAAACAGCAGGACCGACACAGTTTTGGGGATTTTTGAGTACTCAATTACTTCTCAAAATCAGCAGTCATGACATTTACTGGGAGATGTGTCAAATGCACTGCTGAGGTGTGCTAAATTACAGGCAATGCCTGGGTCTGCTGCTGGTTACATCTTGTGAACTGGAAAGTAAGAAGGGGCAAAAATGTACCTATTAAATTTAAACTGACTTAGCTGCTTCAGCAAGACTTTTTGGTTTCAATTCTCATGCTAACACAGCCAATCAGGACTTTAAAATGTAGTAAAAAATAAGATAACTTTTAAAGACCAATGATTCTCAAAATTAATGCTAAAACTCTAGCATTAGTCACAGCTCAAAGTCTAAGTACACTCTAAAATCCTATAATACATAACATAAGTTGCCCATATCTAGGTTTCACCTAATTTCTTGAGCAAATGGCAAATGTACATTAATTTTTACTTTTATAATCTTTGTGTCTGAAGTCCATATGTCAGAAGATAACTTTTCTCAAAGAAGATTTTCTTATGAGATTAACGTTATGACAATAATAGCTGAGTACTTGGCAGGATCACAATGCTCAGACACATACCAAGATTGTTAAACTCATCCTAACTCAGAGCCCTCGGATGGAAGACACACAGACCACCTCCTGGAGTTTCCTAGTTCTCCCTGTTCACTATTAAGAGAACCTCAGCTAGCTCAGACCAGACACTTTCAGACAAAATGAGGTCCCCACCCTGCCTGTTCAGTAAATGTACTGATTCACAAAACACTGATCTCAGAAAAGAAGGTCCTCCTCAGAATCCAAAGAGGGCATTTTCTTCCTGAGGTCTGAAAATATGCACTGCAGCTATTTCTGCCGGCTGTTTGCTTCTCCCCTCCTCCTCACAATGTTTGTATTTCTAATCACACCCTCCCAAGAATCTAGTCTATTTTGTCACTTTTAACTGTGTAGCTCCCAGTGTGGTATGTGTAGACAAGCAATCAAACGCTATGCCCCAGCTGTGCAATCCTTTCTCAAGCATGTACTATTGACTATTGACTTTGGCAAGCACAGCCACCAGTTTGGGGAAGTTCTATTTAGTGTGAAAACTGTACAGCAAAGCCCTTGCCCTGCTGCAGTTTCAACAAGGTTTTATTAACTTGGCACAGTGGAGTAGAGCCACACAAACACAAGCAGAGAGAAATTCTGTCCCAAGCCTCCTAGTAATTCAAACGGAACCAGAACTGCATCCTGGGGAATGCTTAGACCGTTCCCTAGCACTGGTGTAACTGATGCAGACAGTGCTGTGGTGGCAGGAAGCAGCAGCACACTCATGCAGTCCTCCCAGGAGATTCACTAGCACAGGCGAGTAGCAGTTGCAGAAAGACCTGGAAACAGGTTAGTCTTTGGGACATTCCCCTAGAACAAGGAAGGAATGACAAACGACAACCTTCCTTACTTTAAAGGCCCAAGGCTTCAAATTGGATTAGCTAACACCACAGCGCTGACGTGCGCTGACCCAGTTGGAGAGACAAACTGCTTAAGGCAGCCAGTGTCAAACTGACTCAGATCTTCATTTAATTCAGATCAACTCATGCTTCCAAAAATACACTGCAGCGCCACTGTTCATCTCACAAGAAAAAAATGAAATAGAGAGCTGCACAGTAGCCAAGTTACGGATTTAAAAGGGCATGTGTTATACATATTTTCATTCTTACAACATATTATTTAAGCCCCGTGAAAGAGTTGTTCCCACATGTCTCACTTGACAAGAAATGAACTCTATTCTTTCTTCTCTCCTCCTAATGTTTACACATAACAAGTATGAGAAAACCTAACGGTTTAGTAGTCAGAGCCCCAGAAGCTGAAAACATCTGCCTGATTCAGACTGATTAAGATCATATTCTGAATAACATAAATATGATTATTATTTTGCAGAAACAACAGCTTACCCTGCAAACAGAAATGGATTGGCTATAAAGTCAACCAGAGAAAAAGTTTTGCAACCAGTTGTGTGAATTTCCCAAGAGGGAATATTAAAGGGATATTTCTGACAGTGAATTTTAGCCTCTGCTTCTTAAAGTTACTAACCAATGAGTGCTTCTTTCGTGAAGAAAGTTCAAGTGTTGTATCATACAGGCTTTCAACAAAGTTCCTCAGACAGGGGACATTCACTTCATTTTTAACAGCCTGAAAGAAAATGCCATGTTAATGAAATGCTATTTCTCAAGATGTTCTCTCTCATTTAAAGAAATCATGCAAACAACCCCCAAAATAAAACTCACAGCAGCTACGGGGACAAGAATTTCAACAAAGAGTCCTGCCAGTGCATGCTTGATATCTTTGTCTTTAACTTCAAGGAAATAATGTGCACATTCCTAAAACAAAAGAAAACAAGAAACATAAATTGTGTATCAGCTGGAATAAAGACATCCAAATGTTTGCTCAATGCACGTCAAGAAAACAGTCTAGCCAAGCAAACAGAGAACACTTGCACTGTGTGATAAGTTCTAAATTTGCATTCTGCTGCAATAAAAAGCAGAATGCAAATCAAGACCAAGGATCTCCTGCTCCAACCATTATAATCCAGAAACTCTCTCCTTACTCCAGCTTTCCTGGTTAGTGTTTTGGGGATGGAAAGGGAGATGGACACGGGCTGGTCTCACGCCTTCACTGTATATATCCAGCAGCAGGAAGAATACTCCACACAGTCTACTTTATGTAATGCTCTGTAAGGCCAGAAAAGCAGTGTATTTCTCCAGTAAGACAAAGTGGCAAGAAACAATCTTACAGCAAATATGTTGGGATGAATTTAATTGCTACGGTGCACTGCTGATGAAAGATCAAAACATAACAGTGAAATTTCCAGCCTGCAGTTGGGAATAGAGAGGGAGCATAAAAAATGTACTTTTGTCCTAAATGTGCAGCAAGCTACTATCCACACAACTGTGCTGCTCAGGATGTGAGATAGAGGAGATAAGCATCTGTTGTTTCTGTTAACTCCTCTGAGGACAACAAATCATATTAGTCCAGTTACTTCTCTCTCTCTCTGGGTCCAAGGTCCCAAAAGCCATTGACCTTACGAGGAAGGTCCCCACTGACCTTTTTTTCCCCGCACATGCATATAGAACAGTTTACAGATTAGATCAAGCATATTTTTTCCTGCCTATTCACAGACTTCAGTGTAACTTCAGTCCCTGCAGCCACTGCTGCTACATTGCTGAGGCTCTTGATCAAAGCCTTCATGACCTTCTCCAGTTGGTGGTGAAAGCCAGGGTCTGCCAGAGCTCACTGCTGAGGTTAGCTCACCCTTTGAAAATGTCTCTCTCCCATAGTGGAGCTGGTATGACAGAGCCTGTAGCTGTAGCACTGTAGGTAGATACTTAAATGAATAGACGAATTACCCACAGAATCCAACTACATATGTGTTTTATCAAATTGAGCAAAATTGGTTTTCGTACACAATACAATGCATCTTATATAAATCCTACAATGCATCTTAAGATGCACTGTAGGATCATCTTATGGATCATTTATATGCAGAATCATCATCTATAACGCATCTTATGATGCATTGTAGGGTATATAAAAATTTATCAGGTGCCAAGATACACCAGTGATGAGCAAGAAAGAGATTATTAGCATCCAGATTTTGAGTCTAATGCATGAGAGATTTACTAATTCCCAATTTCAATAGCAGTGAACACTGAATCCCAGCAGTGCTGTGCAATAAGAATACAACACATTCACTCATATTACTCATGCACTGAACACACACTGCTTTGATGTGTTGCCATCTCTGGATAACTTTCCTGAAGTGAACACATAATAATCTGCATTCATATATCAAAACACAAGGTAAGAAGAAAAACGGACTTTTCCTGTATTGTCAAATATGGTTTAAAACACTGCAAGATTCAAATATAATGTGATTCATGTTCAAGGTTTAGAGAAATTATTCTGCACACCTCTATGTGTGTGCATTTGTATTCCAATGCCAAATCCTTATTTGTGAGCATCTAATATTAAATATGATTATTCTTCATTCCACTGACACCATTAATAAGCTGATCTTACATGATTTACATAAAACATTCATTTTACTGGATGACTGGCTATAAACTCTGCAGCTATAAAGGTGATTCCAAGAAAAAAGAGCAGATAAAAAGGTTAAGCTAAACAAACCTGCTGTGGGGTATACAACCTACCGTGTTTTACCAGACAGAAATGTGGAGTCTATGAAACATTGAAATACATAAGATTTTCTTTTTACAGAATGATATAACACGTTAGTTTAAAGCAAGCGTGTCAGACAGACTATGCTCTGTATTTGTGGTTCTCAAACTGGATGGGTACAGGATACCCTGTAGAAGAAGGAGCATGAAGGTGTGGTGGAAGGCGACAATCCATCCAAGGGAAATTCCATCCAGCTTTTGCCTCATTTATTTCTCTTCCTTTGTGGTTATCTACATCAGAAATTCCACTCCTCTTTGGGAACTATGTCAAGGGTGGAAAATTCACTTTGGAGGCAGCGCAAGGAATGGCTATGAGATGCCAGTATGTGAGGTTGTGGTTCTGCTCTTTTTGTTGGAGAAAAACTTTTTGTTGAAGGACAGTATATGGGGACATGAGTATATGACTCATGACAATTTGGCATGAAATGATATATTCCTGAGTTAGGAGAATGGAGAACTGACAGTTACAAGTGAAAAAAATCCCCTGAAGTATCCCAACAGGGAAGATAAGAGGGGCCTGCTCTCTAAGGTCTGAGAACCACAGCTCTATACTTAAGAATTTTACCTGCATAAACTGAAGAGAAGCTTCAAAGTCCTCCACAGGATACATCTTAATACGGAAGAATTTCATTCCCATTATGAGACTGATAATGCTTTGAACTACATATGGGCTTTGTTCTTTATGCCGTAGCTCTTTTAATTCTGCCATGAATTTCTTCTTTACAGCAGGAAATCTAGGAATTCATATTGGTTAGTTACAAAGCAGTATACATTCACATTTGAAATGTATTGTAAGGCATATAAATGGGGAAAAACCTACAGAAGATTCACATCTGGTTGTAAAATATTTCAATCAGTTGTTGAATAGATTTCTTTCTGTTCAGCTTTCTTTTGCTTCTGACAAACTCAGAAAAAAAAAATAGTACAGCCTGATCTTAGTCTTTGTGGGTAACTACATCTTTCCAATTATTCTCCACTTGTGCTTCTTTTTAGTATAGGAGCTAACAATATCATTAAAATAGCCCTGTCACATGTTGTTCAAAAATTCAAGTGGAAAGATCATGAAAAGTACATGCAATGATTTCAAAAGGAAAGGCTTAAATGATAACCACTCAGAGAGGCCATTTTTGCCTTTGCCTTTTTTTTTTTTTCCTAACAGTCATTACAGTAACAGTAACATCAGCTTGGGATAGGGGGCGGGGGCTGTGACCATTTTTTATCTCCCTCATGAGTCTGCTTCTCTATCCATAAGAATCATCTACAGGATTCAGAAGAAATTGCATTACATTATAAACTGAAATAACTACAGAAAGACTTTAAAATATCACTAAGTTGCTGTAGCCATTTTAAGGTTTGCCCAGCTAGAGAAAAAAAAGCATATAGAATAAAGACTTTGAATAAAGAATTTGAAATAGCTCTCTTCAGCCCTTTGGGGTTTCCACAGACGTCATCGATGAGATAGGGAAAATAATTTTGCTGTAGTCTAGTTGAATTTATTTAGGCTCACTGGAATACATAATGAATACAGTAAGTCTCTGATTTTTTGGACCTTATGCTCTACACCACCTGGATGAACACAGGACCAATGAGATGAAATGTTTTATTGTGCTCTGTCTTTAAAGAAATTGAGAAAATCAGAATATTTGCATACTAAGCAAATAAAACTACTCAGGTTTCCTATATGTATGGTATTCAATTTTACTCACTTTGCTTGAGCTAGTACACCTATAACTTCTGCGTATAAATCTGCGACAATGTGCATATTTCCAGTGTTAGGACCAAGGTACCTAGCAAGAGATAAGAAAGAATTCTGATTGTCAGTCAGGTGTCTGAGAAATCTATGCTGGTCAGCAAATAAGTTTTTTTTCACACCATTTTTGTATTAAAAAGAGCCTTACCCTTCTTTGTATTTAAAGTGCTTGAAAGCCAAGTTAATAACATCATGTACCAAAGTGTCTATTACAGGATGAAGTGGAATCTGAAAACACAAAATAAAACATAACTGCTACACATATAGTAGAACACTTTAAGCCACATACCTCAGTACTAGTATTACTTGTGGGTACCTTTCCTACACAGATATGATACCAGCAGAAATGGCAGCTAGTTAATAAAACAGCTGAAATGAGCTACCCATTTAAAGTTCATTTAGAATTGAAGATAAATACTTCATCTTCAAAAACCTGTCAAAGTAAAGTCTGCATGAGTGCAGAATACTCTGTTTGCTACACATGCAAGAAAGACAGCAATGAACAAACATACAGGGGGTATCTCACGTTTTTATTAGATTTTTGAAGATGGAAACAGAAACAAGAATCGTAAAATTAGGCTATAAGAGAAACTTTGTAATTTCCATGATTTACTAGTTAATGTACAATTGAAGAACTCCATACCTGTTTCAAAACTTCTATTAATACTAATGAAAATATAAAGTCAATAGCCAGATCTCTTCTTTCCATTAAATAGTCCCTTTGCTGTTCATCACTGTAAAATCAAAAGAAACACACCATTTAGGAGATGTGTTATAAATCATATCATATGCTTTCTTCAGTTACACACACAGTTAACAGGGGATTATGTTCTATTTTCCAAAACTGCATTACAACATTTCAGAAGTAATGCACTGATATTCTCTTAAAATATGAGACAAATAAAACAAATCTAACGTGCTACATTGTTCAGATTGTTCAGATACTGAAATATGACTTTCCATTTTCTTCTTTTCTCCAGTTTAAGTATGTCTATTCAAGGAAACAAAACACAACAAAAACCAAGGAAACCTGGATTCTACAGTATAACAAATGGGTTTGTTTCAATTTCCTTGCTGATGGCACCAGCTAGACAGTTCTCAATTACACTTGGAAGGCAAACATAATAAATTACTTTGTGCTATCAAATTTAGATATAGACTTGTGATGAATTTTAAAAACTGCCCTTAAAGTACCGATGGAGAATTCATAACCAAATCACATCCTCTTTTTGAAACTGTTCCAGCGTTATCTTTTTTTACTTTGGCATCATTTGCCATATGTAAAAATGCATTCCTGGTGAACAAACCAGAAGATCTGGAGTGAGTAGCCTGCAACAGAACTACAAAACATATCCGTATGGGTCAACTGATCACAGTTACAAAGTGCATTGAAAAGGTGACATGAAATGTAAAATTCTTTTTGTAAAATTCAATATTCAAAAACCAGTCCCACAGACCTTCTGAGAGAACTACCACTGACACCAGTGAGGTTTTGAGCAAACAACAGATCCCAGCACATTTCTCAATAATTGATTTCAGGTGTATTTATGTACTTCTAATTAAGAATGCATTTAAAAGCTCTGCTTGATCAGTGTTGAAATGAATTATTTTCAGTTTGATTTTCCCACTTTTCACATTAATTGGAGAAAGGACTGCTGATATGGACTTTTTGTAATACTATCAATTGACAGACTGGTCTTGGTTCACTGTTAAGTTTAAGTTTTAAGGTAAACTTAAATTAAGCCCTTCAACTAGATTTTGAGTAGCGTTCCTGAAGACTTCTATGTGAACTTATACATAAACTGATTGTCTTGTAAAAGGCTCCTATAATGCGCAGTCAGGAGAAAGAGGCATTTTACGACAAGGATTCATCTCATGCTAGTGCACGAACTGATGAATCATGCTTTCAAATAGCCTGCTTCCACTCACCATAAAGAATCTAGGAGAGTATGATTCAGGTCCATACCTACCTTGTTGATATCTAAAACTAGCTCTTATCCCTTCAATCCAGCAACCATTGACTTTTGTAGTTACTGGATTAAATGTAATCCTTCCAGTAATAGAAGGGAACTTCTAAAAAGGAGGGAGACAGACTTTTTACATGGTCTAATAGTGATAGGACAAGAGGGATGGCTTTAAACTGAGAGGGGAAGTTTAGGTTAGATGTCAGCAATTTTTTACTCATAGAGTGATAAGGCACTGGCATAGGCTGCCTAGGGAGTCTGTGGGTGCCCCATCCCTGGAGGTGTTCAAGGCCAAGCTGGATGGGGCCCTGAACAGCCTGGTCTGGTGGGTAGTGTCCCTGCCCAGGGCAGCTGGAGTTTGATGATCTTTAAGGTCCCTTTCAACCTAAGCCATTTGATGATTCTAATTTAAAGAACTGCCAATGTGTTTCCAAACACCGAGTCTGCTGTTTCAGTGAAGTGTGCAGATGTGTTCAGAAAAACTTTAAGTTTAAAGAATGTACTGTACTAAATGGTCAGGCCTCAATGTCAATCTGTTGACTTATTGCCCAGGAACTCCTGATATCGTAAGAGATCAATATATTTGTTCTCGGGTTTTTCTTTTTGCCTGCTTGTTTGTTTAAGAGTTAAGTCAGTGTTGCTAAAGCTCATAAGCAAATGCACAGTCATTTGGATAGAGAATAGCTGCATGTGAAATTTCTCTGACAAAGCACAATGCTGCATGAAAAAGAATCCTTCCAAATGTCAAAGAATTATTACCTGCTCATGAGTGAAGAAGACATAGCTTATACAAACCTCTATTTAAATAACATGACAGTATACAAAACGACAGTAATAACCAGTGTCTTCACTAATTGCAGCATAATTTACTTCATTTATATTAAAGCTGAGAGCAGAGTTCCAAGAACATGAAAATAACTTTCAAACAACTACAAATGTACAAAAGCCGATAGGTGAAATGTAATATATTTTACCTTAGAATCCATCACTAGCACAGGTAAACATATTAAAAATCATACCTTTTGGATTTAGTACTTGTTCTTGGTCTGTACTCATGAGATTCATCTTCTATGCCATTCTGTCTTTTGTACCAATCAAACAAAGTGCGCAGAATAGAGGGCAGGCAATATTCTGAAAGTGAGCTCATTGAGCTTATTACCTACAGGGAAGATACAACAAAGTGGTCAAGGTTCCCCTCAACCTAATTCAATGGTTTAACATTTTCTTTCTTGTTTTCACATATTTTTTCAAGTTATAAATCTATGGTCCAACTTGAGGTAACTAATATTCAGCATTTCCTCTCAAAATATAAGTACTTTTAATTGGCAATACTAAAATGCATAAAAACGTTTATCACATCTTCCAACTCAACATAATAAATACCTAGCTCTTCAAGGGGCTTGTTTTTATTCATTATACAACGTTGATACTTAATTTGAGCACACTGTAAGGATAGGAGAGGAAAAGGTGATTAACCTTCGTTAATCACCTTTGTGTTAACCTTAATGTTGAGTGTTACTGTCTCATGGGTTGTATCTGACTGCTGAATGCCCCTCCTAAAGCTTGTAACAAATTGAGAAAACCCATGAATGCTGAGATAACCTTAACTAACGGGCTATGCAAATGCATCTTGCTATTAGGATCACGTACCTGGTGATTTAGACTTCTCTTTTACATATACTTTCCTCTGTATTTTCGTGTACAAATAAGTAAAATATAGTTAAAAATCGTTCCTTAGAAGTCTCTGAATAAGCAGCGTTAGTGTCATACTGGATAAGAATGCTACTGCTCACTTGATATAAACTTTGTCACCAATTACAGAAACATTACTGAACATTTTCGAACTGTTACTCCTGAACTATGACTTAAACTTCCTATTACAGGAAACCATAAACCAGCAATACATGAAAGATCAGAAGCTTGGGTAAAATAAACAACCATAATCTCATCCAAGAGGATTATATAAGTGTTGGAACTGAACATTAACAGCCGCTGCATTTGAGTAAATTAAACAAACAAACAAAACATTTAAAAAATGAATGAAATCCTGATCTGGAGATGTGTGACTAACTCAGGATCATGCAGGGTCTGATCCTACAAAGTGCTGAGTGCAAGAGCTGAACGTACTTTGTGCCAGGTAGGCTGATGATGTCAGCAACTCCACCAGGTTTACTCATTTGCTTAAATGCAAAACAGCACATTTGAGTGCTGTGGAACAACAGCAGTCTTGTGTCTTGGGTAAGACTAAGCCCATGGGAAGTCTGCGACTAAGATGAGACCAAAACCAGGAATCTGAGCACCGTTCACACCATTCCCAATGTCAGACATGCCTTAAATGACAATTTTTGTGGATGACAGCTTGCATAAACAACTCTGATTTCTTTTTCAGTTTTTCAGACTCAGAATTCAACTAATTCATAGCAATGTGGCCTAAAGCTTAGGAAACATTTTGAGGATAAAGTATGATTGTTTTGATTGTGTTCAGATCTTATGGTCTAAAATTAAATATACAGCATTAGAAAGCTAAAAATGAAAGTTTATGTAACAGTTCCATTTTAGGAATGCTCTTGATCTACTGTATGTTATTATCTGAAATAGAAAACAAGCTGCTGTGGAAGATGGCATGGAGGCCGTGCTTGCAGCAGCGACAGGAGGCCTTTCAGGACGAATTATTAAAGTGGCCCAGGCTGAAGGATACCAAAGCCTTTAAGCATAACGCTTCAGATAAGATCTTAAAAGACATGAATCAGCCAGTGCCAGAGCAGACGATTCATACCTGCTCAAACATTTCAATTGCTTCTTTATTGTTTTCAAAAAGGTTTTCTGAAGCTGCCACAACAGCAGCTGTTCATGATGAGATGCAATGAGAAACAGTTTCCTGAAGAAAACTGTAAAACCCAGGAACAACAACAGGGTTTTCTGAGAGAAGTGTCTATTTTTAAGATCACAGCAATGCTCAGCAGTAAAAAATAAATACTTGAAGCTCAATATCTTTTAAAAGATCGCAATATTTAACTGCAAGTAGATAATGGTTTCAGTCAGGCATCTAACACATCTATCATTGCTCTTCCTTCAGTTTCAGCGACACAATTTCACTCCCTAGGAAAAGTCAAACTGAATCCTGTTAAATCTCCCCAAGCCGTACCTTCTTTGCTGGATATACAGTGCGTGCCTTTAGCAGGGATAAAAGGTCAATATAACTTTTAAAAAACTCTTTCTGTCATTGCACTTTTAAGACAGGAAGGAAGGGTGGACTGGGCAAAGACCTGGCTCTCAGGGAACAGGAAGGGAGGGAAGTCTAGCCAGCGTGTTGGTTACTCAACCCTTTCATTTATTGGAAGTAAGTCCAGCAGGGAGATGAATTCTAGCTCTGTGCTGCTCCTGAAAGGGAGTGCACAGATGTACAAGTATGTCTTTGTTGTACAAATGATCATGTTCTTCCATCATAAATGAACCACCTACTGTATAACTTAAGGATAAGAAATCTGCACAAGCATGGAGCTGTTTAAAACTTGTGTTCACAGAGCACTAAACATACTTTATGTAAATGCTTAATATTTATTTTGGATTAATATGTGAAAATAAATGGAATGAAATTCTGTCCAGGTAGTTTGCTACAATCTATATACTTTCATAAAAGTCTTGCTATACTGTCAAAATAGGAACCTAAGAAATGTTTCCACTAACAGGATGAATAATAATGTTTTTTAAATTTCACATATGAATTTCTATATGTTTTAACAGCAAATGCATCCAAAACTGAATTCTCCTCTCAATAGCATCATTGATCTCTTGACTCTTGTCTTATCATACACCATATTTATCTGTATGTATCTCAAATGTGCATTTGATTGCCATTTTAGTAAGGCAGAAATCCAGTACTTCATTTTTGCAGTGTCGATTTATTTTTTGCTGAACTATTATTCAGACACTGTCTGCATACTCGGTCTTCAAATCATTCTGCATACTCAAAATAATGGACATTACAAGAGAGGTTACACATTTTTCTATCAGTGCTACTGAAAGAAGTAGAATTTGATAGATGTTTTCTTAGCTATATTTAGGATACCCATAACCATGCAGTAATGTTTTCCCTTCCTTCAACATTTTTTCCATCCAGTCCATGTCTGTAACAAAACCCTGTAACTATAAACAACACGGGTTCAAGGGAAACAAAAGCCACAATGAAGTTCATGTTCCTTGAAATCAACTGTAGAGTAATAATGGTCAACAGTAAGACCAGGATTTCATATTCAATATGTTAAATTAAGGGGACAAAGTTAATGAAATTTCTATTTCAAATAATCTAGTCTTGGAGGGGAGGGTAGAGAAATGAACCACACTAAGCTGTTATTAATGTAGGTACATGATGGAATTCCTATTGGATCCTTGGAGACAGAACATTTTTTTTCTGCAAATGTTAAGATTTCCAAATAAGCCAACTCTCTAATGTAAAAATCTGTAAAATATAACACTTGGTGTAAATACGGTTAAGTTTGTGTAGATCTTATTTCATTCACATCTCTTTTCTGAACATTTCTGGGGGCATTACTCCAATGTAAACGTATCTGAGAATCGTGAAAACTGGTAACAAGTAAGTTGGAATCACTGGATTTCATTTGTGTGAGTAAAAAATAAGATTTTTTTTTCATCATAATACTGTAGGCAGTTGATTTCATTTATGTTGCTCAAACATTAGCCAGGCTTACACACAGTAACAATCTGCATGGAATTGGTAGACGGGGGAAGGGCGATGGATGTCATCTTCCTGGACTTCTTCAAGACCTTTGACATGGTCCCTCACCACATCCTTCTCTCTAAATTGGAGAGGTGTGGATTTGAAGGATGGATAGTTAGATGGATTAGGAGTTGGTTGGCTGGACACAGACAAAGGGTTGTGATCAATGGTTCTGTGTCAGTGTGGAGGCCAGTCACAAACAGTGTCCCTCAGGGGTTGGTCTTGGGACCAGTGCTCTTCAACATCTTTATCAATGACACAGACGATGGCATCGAGTGCACCCTCAGCAAGTTTGCAGATGACACCAAGCTGAGCGGTGCAGTCGATACAGTGTAAGAAGAGAAGCCATCCAGAGGGACCTGGACTGGCTGGAGAAGTGGACCATTGAAAACCTAATGAGGTTCAATAAGGCCAAGTCGGGGTGCTGCTCTTGGGTCGGGGCAATCCCAGGTATTTATACAAACTGGGAAAAGAACGCCCTGAGAGCAGCCCTGCCAAGAAGGACTTGGGGGTCCTGGTGGATGAGAAGCTGGATGTGAACCAGCAGTGCGCGGTTGCAGCCCAGAAGGCCAACTGTGTTCTGGGCTGCATTAAAAAAGGGGTGGCCAGCAGGGAGAGGGAGGTGATTGTGCTCCTCTACTCAGCTCTTGTGAGGCCACATCTGGAGTACTGCATCCAGGCATGGGGCCCCCAGAACAGGAAAGGCGTGGAGCTCTTGGAGCGGGTCCAGAGGAGCGCCACTAAGATGATCAGAGGGCTGGAGCACCTCTCCTATGAGGAAAGGTTGAGGGTACTGGGCTTGCTTAGCTTGCAGAAGAGAAGGCACTGGATGATGCACTGGAACAGGTTGCCCAAGGAGGCTGTGGATGCCCCATCCCTGGAGGCATTCAAAACCAGGCTGGATGTGGCTCTGGGCAGCCTGGTCTGGTGGTTGGCAACCCTGCACATAGCAGGGGGGTTGAAACTCGATGATCATTGTGGTCCTTTTCAACCCAGGCCATTCTATGAAGCCTATTTATTTCTAGTCTGCAGCAAGCTCAATTCTGAATGTGCTATCTTCAATTTTGCCTTCAGATTTAGTTCTGTGCACACTGTTTCAACCCAAACTTTTGAGCAGGAGTGAAGTGTTGTCCTATGTCCCCATTAGCATAATTTCTTTTATTTCCTCTAATCACACGCCCTTCTGCAGGAAAAGGACCACACATAAGATACAGTGAAAGGGAAAACACAAAAGGGACAACTGCAGTGCTGCTACAGTGATGTGGGTATGATTACTCACTACAGCTAACAAATAATGTTTTGGATGGGAATAATCATCAGCACATTACCTACCCCAGTTAGGATGTTAAGGAAAAGGGACACAGTCACTAGCATGTTGTCTGGTCTCATAATTATTTTTGGCATTCCCACATTTTTTTATTACTAAATGCTTACTTTCCTAGCTTGACCTGTTTTTGTTTTCCAATCCGTATTCTCTAATTTTAGGGAATTCTACGGAGAGAGAAGCATAATTAAAATAAGTACAAACTTTTCTGCAGATTGTGCTGAAACTCTCACAAAAGAGACCTCATATGGACAGTTTCACATGAAAGCTAAGTCTTGCTGTTAAATTTTCACTTCCATGGAAGTTCATGAGTAGGGCCAAAGTATTATATTCACGCTGCATTTTTATATGGAAAAATGTCTGCAGGTTTTCCAAGAATACACGGTGCCCTTTATCTGCCTTCACTGTCGTCAGTTCATAGAACATTTCTATTCTGTGCAACAGAAGATACTTTAGTGTGGGCTGAGAAAAGACTAATAAAAATGTCTCCTTGGGTGAGGATGAGCCTCTTGGATAATTATGTTTTCTTTGCCCTACCTTTTGATCTTTTCATGTACTGCAACTTCACAGTTTCCTGTAAGAGGAAGTTTAAGTCATAGTTCAGTAGTACTATGTTTAATAACATTCCTGTAATTGATGAGACAGAGTGTGCTAATGCTGGAACAGCAGAACTCTTCGCCAATAGGCAAGTAAAGTTGTCTAACGCAGAACTTGTAGAACATAACTTTAAATATGTAATAAAGATAACATATATGAAATTATGTATTCTCCAGTATGTGCTTTCTTTATACACACGCACACCTAACAAAGAAAATACAGTCCGTGTGAGGAATCCAGTTTGTGAGGCTAATAGTGAGATGTTCTGCAAGTCAGGATAAGTGAGATTACTTCATACATTGCTCAAGATACTATTATGAGTTAGAAGATGGTGATGCAATTGACAGCTAGACAGAACCACAGAACAATACTGTCTGCCTACCAGGAGACATTGATACTACACCCATGTGGAAAGAAACAGTATTGTCTGGTATCACCTCATCAGCTATGCATATGCACTGCCAGGTCCTCAGACCCTGGCGCTATGATCACAACCACAAACAGAATTCCTAAAATGGTGTTTGAGAACAGGCAGAAGAGAGTTTCATTTTCTGACAGTCAGAGATAAAGCTGTTTAGTGGAAGTAAACAATGCTTTAAGACATATTCCCAGTGGTTTACAAGTTTCAACCTTAAACTTCATTCTAATTACTAAAGGTAACTAAAACTCCATTCTGCTTGTTGTAAATTTTGGCGAAGGGTATTTTTAAAGCTGTTTTTTTCCATCTCTGAAGCTGGCCTGAAAAAGACAATCTAAATTTGGGCTATGCCTTACTTTTGCTGCTTTTCAATTTACAGTTAAGATGCAGTTCAGATATTTTAAGAGCCTAGTGATCTCTTCACTTTGTTTCACCCATCAATTTCATTTGACTTGAATACAGCAATTTGTTTGAAGCTTCAGAATCTGATCTGAGAAAATCAGGTTCTTCTGACTGTACCATTTTTGATGCCTTCAAATTGAAAACCAAAACTGTTAGATACCACTTGAAAGTTAATAGGCACTTCTTTATAACGCTTGTTCATAGGGATTCCTCAATTTCTGAATTAGAAATGGCAGGGATGTTACCTATTGCCTTTCCTGTCCTTGCTAGACAACTTTGTTTCTGGAATAAATACCAAAATTTTTCAAACTTTACTTGGAAGGCACAAGCAAGGGATTATCAAACTGGTCTTCCTTCATCCCACATATTCTATATATTTGAGTTAATTTATAAAATGAAACATGAATGGTTAGAGCTAAAGGCCTCTTATTTTTAATATTGGTTTTAGTATTGTGTATTATCACAATATTCAAGGTTTCCCAGATCAGAACTTTAATATCAGCAGATAATATCTGCATTTTCATGAGAATTTTATAATGCTGACGTAGTCGTTTGTAAAACAGTTTTGTAATACTGAGATGCATTGATCAAATAAATTGAATGAAGTAAGACAACCAAAAAAAGACTTTTTGCTCTACCTTACTGTCCCTACTCTAGCTGAAATCTGTCAAATCTGTGACATTTTAGAATGAGTGTCTGGCTACAAATGGGTCTAAGTCAATCCCACGAGCACTACAACAACAAAAAACAATTGTGCTGTTTAAGAAAAAAAAAACCTTAGAAGTGAAACATTGCCAAAAACTCAGGCGGACATAAAGCCTGAAAATGTCAGTTTGGATTGTTTGGCAAATTTCATGGAAATGAAACCAAGGTTTTCTAAAAGGAAGTCTAAGACAACCTCAGGTCTACAATTATTCTACCAACTCTCTAGACAGAGCAAGGTAGAACTCCAGATATGTGGTGAGAAATATACACAAACATTTTATGTGACAAAATGTGCCTTTGCTTTTTAGGCTGTATTTGTTGGTTCCCCCCTACCCCAGGATTGAAAGTAAAATGCCACAGCTGGAAATGCAAAGTCGCTTCACTCTAGGGAAGTATTCACTATCCACACTAATTGATCTTGAATTAATTGTTCAATTTTCTATTTCCATTAACCAGGAGAAGCGTTAAGCCTTCTAACTCTTCCTTGTAAAGGGCCACAGTTTGCCTAACCATAAATGTTTAATCAAATCAAGGCCACCCATTATGTGTTTGCTTAACACACTGCAGGAACAGTATCGCAAGTTTTGCATATGGGTGGCTTAATTTGTTTTTCTTTCCCATTTATATCTGAAACTCTTCCCACAGTAAGGGAAAAAAAAAGTAAAAATATGAAATTAAGGTCAAAATACTACCAAAAAAAAAAAAAAATCATTACCAGTTAGGATACTCACAAAGCAGCTTCCTTCAGCCTACAGTGGATGGCTTCCCCAGAGGCTGTGGCCAGCAGAAGCAGGCAGAATGCTCAGGACTGTAAAACAGCAGTCCTGCCCTTTGCCTGCCTTGACAGCCTGCTTGACAGCCTTTCCCTCTCACAAAAGCGGCTACAGAACAACCTAGAAAGGGTTATTTTGTCAAGCTAAAATTATGAAGTGAGCCTTTCTGGATGCCAGCAGGATCTCACAAGGCATCTCTTTTTCTGGCACAATATATCTAATGTACCAGAAGAGTCAATAAAAGTGGTTCACTTCATTTTGGGTTCTGAAGTACTACCCATATGTATCTCCTCACCTGAAGTTAGACGTCTCAGTGTGGCACTTGCAGCTTACAGCATGAGCCACAACTGCTTTCAGGTGACGCAGTCACTGCTGCTTCTGCTATTTCCTTCTGTCCTGTGTTTATGGCACCACCAGCAGCACAGTGGTGCAAGCAGTGATGGCCAAAGCACAAAGCTCAGTGGTGGGAACTGAGACAGGAACGGTGGAGTAGCAAACGACTTTGTTTTTTATGACACACCTTGTGTTTATTCCTTCTCTTTGTTGGGAGTGAGTTTTGGCAACCCTTACGTGCCTTAAATTCTTTTACAACTTGTTTCATCTCAGAATAGGTTACTCATGTAGTATTTTTTTCCTAGATTTTTATTTTTTGTTAATGACTGGGGACCACGAGCCTCTTTCAAAAACCAGATATGTCAATAAGATATAAAGGTTCCTTCAAACCTCAATCAGAGGAAACAGGCAGAAAATAACACAACAAATATGCCTCAGAAATCAAGAAATTCTACGGCAAAAAAGTTTGAAAATAATGGAAAATATTCCTAATTTTAAACAAGAACAGTTAGGCAAAACACTCATCCTACTAAAGTACATTGACAGATTTTATTTTGCAGTGTACTGTGACAGTATTATGACACTAGATTGCTTTCCAAGTATTTGTCTTACAGCTCGAGAAGCAGAAATAATTTCATTCCAAGTGTCTTACTTGATCAAACTGGGGGTCTTCTCCTCGTTGCAGAGATTTGGTCAGTGGCTTTTCCTAAAAGAAAATATATTAAACATGCATTACTTAAAATCAATATTATAATACATTCTACCAGCTCTAGTATTATTTTTCTGTTAGATTTTTGCTCACATAATTTCCCACCTGATCCCTTTCATGCTGGAGAGACTGTTTCATCTGAAAGAAGACCCAGACACACATATAAACTAACACTGATAGCGTGTCTTCAGTGTATTCAAAGAAAGGAAATGATTAACCATTTATCACATCTGATTTACTTGGCGTTCAAAATAGTAGAAATCACACAACTTTTTCTCTGAAATGTACCTAAGGGGCAGTATTTACCTATAGGATGCACTGTTATGCTACACTACTACCAGGCAGTGCAAAGATGTTCATATATCTACCATTATCACAGCACACACTGAAAGAAAGGTGATTTTACATCAGATACCATATGGTTCATTTTTAATGAAGACAGCTGCGGAAAAGTGACTGTGTTATGTTAAAAAAAAAAAAAAAAAAGGAGTTTTTTGCTCCATAAGCATTGGTTTAAATTTCCTCACAGATGTAACTCAGTGGCAGAAGGAGAAATGGAAGCAAATTTTCAACACACACTCTCAAGCTCAAGGGAAGGCCAAAGAGAATGGCACAGATCAGGAGTCCCAATTTACCTTTACAGCATTTTTTTTTGCCAAGCAAGCTCAATTACTGTGGCATGTACAAGCAAACTATTATACTCAACATTTGTTAAGTTATCAGGTTCTGCAGTAAAGGACCCAGGAGTCCTTGTATGCAGCAAGTTGAACACGTGTGAGCAATGTGTCCTTGCTGCTAAGATGACTAATGGCATTCTTGCTGCATTAGGGCAGCAGGTCAAGAGAAGCAATCCTTCTCTACACCTCATTGGTAAGGCCGGACCTGGAATATTGGGTCCAGTTTTGGGCTCCCCAGTACAAGAGAGACATGAACATAACCGAAAGCATGCACTGGAAGGCAACAAGATGGTAAAAGGACTAGAAAATCTCTGCTATGGGAAGAGGCTGACAGAGCTGAGACTGTTCAGTCTCGAGCACAGGATGCTCAGGAGGCAGTGGTGTGCTGTGCCAGGACAAGAGGCAACGGATGCAAAATGGAAAGACTTGAAGTGGTACAAAATATTTTTGTTATTTAATGTTACTTTTTGCAGAAAATGTTGTACAGTGTCATCTGCTGACTGATTTTGAAATTAATTATGCTGATACACTCAAAGCCAGCTGGCAAGGAGGCTGGCTGCAGCGTGACAGCAGTATCCCCTGACTACCTAACAAATAGAAAAACTGAAGTATTTTCTACTGAGTCACTGATTTTTCCAGGACAATCATCAATATTTTTCATTGTTACCTCTAATGTATGAAGTTACTTTTCCAGGTTACATTAGTGGCACAACACCTATTAATTAGAACTCTATGACAGTTTATTGGTAATGAACAGACACAGCCAAATCTTGTAGCCCAGTAACAGACACAAGAAACCACTCCACAGTCCTCACCCTCCACTGGTAGCTCAGTGCTACTCTACTGAGCTCCGTCTCATGAGTGGATAATATTTCTTTTGTCCATTGCTAACTGAAATGGAAGACAGACCATCATTCAAAATTATTGCTGAGTCCATTTAAAAGTAAAAAAGTTCTGAAGTCTTCATGGGTCCTGGAGCATGAGAATTGGTGCAGTTTATTAAAAAAAAAACCAACATAAAACAACTACATAACCTTTTTTATTATTATTACTAAATATCTGATTCTGTTACAGAAGTCTTGTGTTACTGCAGTGAAGTTTCTTAAGTTCTTTTTCCATAGTTTCTGGACTTTAGCATCCAGAAGCTTTGTGTTACAATGCTTGATGCTGCAACATTGGCTTGCAAAGCAATTCATAAAATTGTGCAAACAAAGTCTTCAGCATTTCAGGCAGAAATGAGATGTGAATTTTTCATTACATGCTTTTCAGTAAGAAGACCATGCTTAAAACAAAGGAAACCAGCCCTGTGAACCTAGGTCTGCAACTACAACCCTGAAAATGCCCTGGTTACCAGCAGCCTGCCTCTGGAAGCACACACACCTCACAAATACTTCAGCAGCTGATGGTAACTCAGGGTCTGTGCTTCTGAGTTTGTGAAGAATCCTCCTTTCAGAAAAGGCAATGTAACTCTTGCCCTCTTATACAGGTCACTAGATCAGGGATTCCCACGTTGTGGCACATTCAGTGGAAAGCGTCAGACATACTGTGGTGCCCAAGGCCCAGCACTGAGGGAAGGGATCGTCCCTTCTGCTCTGCGCTGCGTGGCCTCGCTTCCAGCACTGGGTGCAGTTGGGTGCCACAGTACAAAACCAACATAAAACCATTAGAGTGTCCAAAGGAGGGCTACAAAGATGGGGAAGGGTCTGCAGGGTAAGAAGCAGCTGAGGCCCCTGTTGTGCTCAGCCCAGAGCAGAGCAGGCTGAGGGGAGGCCTGATGGCGGCTGCAGCTCCTCACAGGGAGCGGAGGGGCAGCGCTGAGCTCTGCTCTCTGTGACAGCGACAGGGCCCGAGGGAACGGCATGGAGCTGCGTCAGGGGAGGGGCGGCTGGGGGTGAGGGAAAGGGTCTGCACCAGAGGGTGGTGGACATGGAACAGCCTGCCCAGGGCAGTGGGCACGGCCCCGAGCAGCTGGAGCTCAGGGAAGGCTTGGAAAATGCTCAGAAATATGGTTTGAATTTTGGGTAGTCCTGAGTGGAGCCGAGAGTTGAACTCGATGATCCTTGTGGGTCCCTTCCAAAACAGGATTTTCTGATTCAGTGACTCACCTTCACAGGCTATGCAACAGGCTTGGCAGAAGCAGAAGGCATCCCAGGGATGGAGATGAGCCAGGGACACGTACCAAAGCCAGGAATGGTTCTGCTGTTCTAACTTCCCAGCATCTCCATTTTAAGGCTTTTTCTTCCCTTCATCCCCTCCTGCGCCTTCTTGCCTCTTCCCCTCTCTTAGCTCCCTTGGCAGACAGCTTCTGCTGCAGCCCTCTGTTGCCTCTTCTTCATCCCCTGCCTGGGGGTCCTGGCTAGCCCCGTGCTGACTGCATGGAACCATGTCTCTAGTGCAGCCCTGCCCTGGGAGCAGGATCAACAGATCAGCTCACTGCATCCTTGAAGGAATGGCCACAACCAGCGACACCGTGTCTCTCATATACACCAGTATGTACACCCCGTTTCTGATTCTTCCAGTTATCCAGCACTGTCTTAGCACAAAAAATCAGAAGACAGGAAGTGTATTTCTTGCTAACTGTAAGAGACTCCATGTTCTGCCTCACCTTGAACACATGCAGGTGCTCTGAGAGTCCTTTGCAAACACTATTTTTTCTGTCTGCAGTCGGTCATTTCTTCTTGTCTACTGTAAACTACTTTACAATTCTACACCACTTAGCTGTAATACTCTTACAAATCCTACCACTTCATTTCATGCAATGTTTTTGACATTACTGCTATAGCAGCTACTGCGTAAAGTATTTTTCTACTCATTGTAGACATTTTCATTACATACCAAAGCTTCAGGACAAGCAAATACATGGTTGAGAAGCCTAATAAAATGAAACTGCCTGTGAGTAGAAGTTTCCATAGCATTCTATTTATCCTGGAGATACACTCATTTAAAAGTTCTTTAAAAATTTTAGAAATGTTTTCCAGACTCAAAGCACTATTTTATTTTTATTTATTTTATTGCCCACCTAACTCAGAAATCGCAAAGAGGCCCTTTTATATGATGAGCTGACTCTGAGTCTCTGTAGCTGTAATACATCCTACAGAAAGGTCTTCCAAATTTGAGATGAATAGGTATCCTGAATTAAGAGCCAAAGCCTACAACCACAGAATATGAATAAAGAAAGGTTTGATTAATGTGAAAAGCACAGAGCTTTCTGGCTAAAAAAAAACATCTGAAAAGTTACAAAAGAATGGAATCTCAATAATAACTTTCCCACTTTTAATCACTAAGTTAAACATCCTTATTTCTTGTTTGATGTGCTGCCTTCAATTGTACACTGTCTATTTTTTCAGACTGTAAACTTCCATGATATGGATACGCATCACAAATACGTGGGAAAGATCAGGAAAGACAATTTTTCATTTAATATTTGAAAAAACACTTTTCAATAAATAAAATCTAAACTTTTTCATCAGCAATGCTTACAAAACAAAATTCCTTTCCTTTCACTGTTACACTGCTAGAACGTTAATAGAATCTAATAAAACAGAGTACGTTGAATATGCAGTAGCAAATGTATATTTTATCACATTTGCACATATGAACTAACTAAAATATTTTTTATTTATCTAAAAAGTAAAGTATCACTCAAGCCCTCTATTAACATGGTCAGACTAAAACATTTCTGCACAACAGTCAGCTACTTTTAACAGTTGATTTATTAATGCTTTTTTGGGTTGCTACACAAATGTAATTGGGTAAATTTACACAGGAATAGCTTTTCTAAACTACCTGTCACAGAACTGAATGTTCAGGGAAACAGGAAAACAAAATGATGTTGTACTGCCTATTAAGCTTTACTATGCCACCGTGTAATAATGATAAATAATGTCACTTGAAGTTACTTCTAACCTCACCATTAGGCACATTATTCCTACTGAACTGTAACCGGTTATTGCATTACTCACTGTGATAAAACCCATTTTTTTATTAAGAGCTGTGGGGAATGCAAGGCAGTTCTGATACAATTACAGCTCATGCTAAATGCAGCCGTACACACTTAACTGTGTAGTGTGATTGGATAGAACAGTTAGCAAAAGGCAACAGCAGAAGAATGGA
Organism: Gallus gallus; assembly: GCF_016699485.2. Taxonomy (NCBI): domain Eukaryota; kingdom Metazoa; phylum Chordata; class Aves; order Galliformes; family Phasianidae; genus Gallus; species Gallus gallus. Next base: position 174,569,211 of record NC_052532.1, read on the forward strand.
GCTCTTGTTGTAAAATGCAGACCACATCCAACTGCTATAGCTAAAACATATATATAAAATACACGTAACTGCCATCTTAAGTACCAAAAAGACCCCATGCATAATTCTTTTCTGCCTATGAATGCCCATATAAACCTGACAGAAACTGCACGTCCTTGTCCTATATTCTTTAGAGCAGGAAAGAAAGGTGGTTGGTGTCTCATAGGAAAAGCTGTGCCCCTAGCAGAGCTGGATCAAACACACTGCATTTATCATTTTGCCATTGGTTGCTTGTGTGTACATAAGAATAAAGAATAAAACATAAGAAAATGCATTGCTGCCAATCCTGTGCTCATGTGGTATGTAAACTATTCTCTTTATCATCTAGGAGGAAATACCACAAAGTCAATTTGTTTCTGTAGCCTGGACATGTGAACCATTATTCTATGCAGAAGTGCCTACCCTTCAGGCATCACTTTAACACAGGGCTGAGCCAATCTATCAGCCAGCTGCCCCTAAAAGGGAGCTCTGTCTGTCTGGTCCCTGATTCCCATGGCTGGGTGCTCACTCACCGTGCTCCCTGCTCATCCTCCATTGGGTAAGCTCATGTGGTATTTACCTCCGTTTTACCTTCTCAAAAATTCATCTATGGTCCCGTAAGATAAGCTGTTGTACTGAAAATGATTCTAAACTTTGTTTGAAATAATTTTCATCTCTAGTTTACCTTTTTACTATTTGGAAATCCCTCCACCCCTAGTTAGTTTATACTGAAGTAATTAAGAGAGTCAAGCTTTTTGACTTAAAATCTGTTTACTCTGATGGTCTCACAGATGTTGCCCACCTGGAGCTTTTACCAAACAGGCAATTAGTATCCTACATTTTCAAACAGTTCCTTGCATGCCGGAAGGTCATCATGCATAAAAATACAACTTGCCAATTCAGCAGATGACAACAAAATCTTTAATTTCCCTTGTTGCTCTGCTCAGCATCAATTAGCTATCATATACCTATGTAAGATGCTGTGTCAGGTACAGAGATAGTAAAACAAACATTATAGGGTACTTCCTTTATTAACTTTTGAAATTAGTCAAAAGGAGATCCTAAACACATAATCATGCACATAATCCCCCTGGTTTCTTCAAGAAAACACCACAACTCTGCATGAAACATGTTACGGACACTGAAAATGTTAAAGAAAACACGGCTAAACTTCATGTTACTTTTGAAAATGAAGTACAAAAGCAACACTAAGTGTACTTGGTATGGGGAAAAACAGCTTATTTCAAGTGGCTATTAAATATATATCGAAAAACTCTGTATCTCCCCAAAGTTTTTGTTTTAGCAAAATCGGGTCAAAACATTAATTACAGATATTGCACAAAAATGATGAAAGGTGTATGTTTAGAAGACAGACTCAGTACTGGTCAGGAAACCACACTATTCTTTCTTAACTTCTCTTTTCTTTTTAACAGCTATTCTGTTTCATTCTTGTGGAAAAGACTGAGCCCAGTAATGCTGCAGTGCTGAAGACAAATGTGTGTAAGAAAATTTCAGTTCAGTTTCAAACGTAGGCTTTCACTCACTGGCTCTAAATCTTGCCTCTTTGACATCTATTTCATCCACTACTGCTATGACTTGGTGATGGCTTGTGTCATCACATCAGGTATTACAGGCCCATTTCTGCCTGTTTATCACATTCCCTACAACGGACATCTTTAACCTAGGCTGTCTACCAACAACATTAAAATGTGGACACTCAGAAATTTTGGTTGTAAGTGGTATTTCAGAAAAAATGGCAAAGCAAACCAAAGAAGTACCAAATTTCAAGAGAAATACTGCTATTACTGCTAGTCAATTCCAAGCAAACTGAAAAAAGAAGCAAACTCACTGAATGATTTGTTTTCCAAGCTATTAGATGTGCAGTGAAGAAACTAACAATATAACTTCCTCAACAGAACATGCAACGAGGAAGAAAGCAAAACAAAACCACAAAAATCAAATATGAAAGTTTTCTTCATTTCACTTATCGTGTGCAAACAACTCAAGAAGTCTGACATCCTTACCTGATCAGTAAAAACTTCCCAGACTTCCCTCAACTCAGTGTCAGTGAGAAACAGCCACAATTTTAAATAAAGGTTAAATGCTGTTACAGATATATGGTTAACTGAAAAAAACAAAGAAACAAAAAAAAAACCCACCAAACCCAAACTAACCTACCCCTGCCAGCATTTATATGTTCTCTATTATTTTTCTGTTGCTAAGTAAGGTGTTGTCTTGTAGGTAAAAAAGAAAGGTGTCTTGAGCCGAGAAGAGCTGATGGCTACCTCTGGGCCAATTCTGAAAGAAATATTTTTAACACATACTTTTTTTTTTTTTTTTTTAATTTGGAAAATTTTAAAGAGTACAAAGGATGATTTTACTGAAATTTGTGCTAAGCTGCAGCACAGCCAAGAAATTGCCTGTTTATTTTCAGAGTTTTGTGCTAAAAGGAATACTTTCTAAATGAGTGAACTCAAGACCATGTTCAAATCCTCTATCTGAACACATGCAAGTTGTAAAGTCTGGGCTAACACCATAACACTTTCCCTTGTTTTACCCTGATTTAAACAACTCCAGCTACCACAGTGACTTACACTCCTAAAACAGTTATCACCTTTACTGATGTTTGTAAAGTTGAATGTGCACAAGAAAACTCTAAACATTTTAAAGTTAGTCCTTGCTGTTTCATAGAATGGCTTGAGTTGGAAGGGACCTAAAAGATCATGTAGCTCCAACCCCCCACTGCAGTGGGCAGGGTTGCCACCCACCAAATCAGACAGTAGATCAGAGTGCCCTGGGCCCCATCCATCCTGACTTTGAACACCTTGTCCTCTACATGAGGTCATGAAGAAGGCTTCCTGGAGTCATACACTAATAAATAATGCGATACTTTATAAGACTTCAGTCAAGAATGCTGTCATGAGATGCTGTATGAGAACCTGAGATCTTTTGCCTCTAAGTCTGTGGGACTGGAATAAACATGATCTGAAAATAACACTTGATACAGGAATTTGTAACTTATTTTTAACCTACTAAGAACAATATATTTCAGAGATCTGGAGTTCTAGATCCAAGACTTTTATAGGAAATTGCTATTCAGAGTCCTGTTTCAGTTGTTTACCAATGTGGCTAGGCACTTGTCATCAGCCAACACATGTATTTAAAAAAATAAATATATCAGGAGAGCGCATATAATAATCACCTTTATGAAGAGAAGGTTGGTTTTGGGTCAGCAGACATCTATCAGATAGAAATGCTGAAAGATCCAGAGGTAAATTAAATGGATCTGGGAGATGAAGTCATTGTGATCAGAAGTGCGTAACGCGAGCAGTACTGTTCCCTGCTTTCTATCTCTGACATTACTTCTGAGAGCCAGTGAAGAGGGTGAGAGCATGCTCTCCCCTGACCTTGTACCTGGTCATTTGTACATTTCTGTTCCCTAAGCAGAAAAGTTAACTGATGCTTCAATCCTGTATGCAAATAGTTTTACACCAACTGATTTATGATGAGCAAAGTTATTTCTGTTGAGCAGAAGGACACTGCAGACAAATACAGAAAGCTTTTTTTTCTGCACAGAATGTGCATCTTCCCTGTTGAACTCATCACAGAATCCAAGTTGTTATAAACATGCTGACCTCACGTTCAGGCTTATAAGAAAGACTGTTTACCAAGGTCTTCAGTGGCATGACAAAGAACAACAGACCAGACATAAGGATGGCCAGAGATGACTCTAATACAACTTTCTCTTTCTGGTTACTGGTAATAACCAATATCCTTAAATGATATAAAAATGTGATTAGTGGCATGTGGCAGGTTCTCTGCTACATTAGCATCAGCCAACATGTGATACAGCGTGACAGCTTCAGTGACCTTGGATTCAATCTCTGTCTTTCAACATTAAATCCTCTTAGTGATCTGAACCATCACATGCTCCACCGACTATCCTCCAACTTTATCCATGTGCAAGTGAGGCTGAAGCACAGTGAGCGTCCTGGAAAGTTCTGCCATTAGAATGAGATCTGAGACCTCTAACATTATTCTGCCCATGTGCCCAGCTGTGGAAACTCTGAGATCACTGAGAAAGCTCCTGTTGACAATGCCTGGCATCTGCTGCAGCTGGAGATACTTATGAAGGTAACTGCAGGGGCATACTTTTCCTGAAGAGATAAGTGGAAGGCTAAGAGAAGGGTCTTTGTAGTACTGGAGGTGTCTTTGCCATGGGTGCTTTCCATCTTCAGTATAAAAGCTTGATTCTTTTCTGCCTTTACATTTTCTGGGTAAAGAATTTCCTGATTTCATTGACAGTATCTCCCAGGCTTAGCTGCCTCTCTGTTGAAGGGGAGAGGACAAGCTGACTTGGCTCAGCATGCACTTCATTAGCACTGGCAGAGTGGGAGCATAAAGGAGAGTTTTGGAGGACTGTACTGTAAAAGTACTTGTAAAGCCAATGAAGATTCAAGAAAAGTGATCAGTGAAGAAGAGAAGAGTAATGATGAGACCATAATTTTGCTGAAACAGAGACATTGCTGGAAAGTCTGACTAAAGAGAAACAGAACCAGTGGAACCATCCACACAGAAATCACACTTAACCCACAGATATAGCTGTGAATTGAATAAAATACTGGGATGAACTAACTGTTAGTCTAAAAAATTGACCTGTGATACGGCCAATGACCAGTCAAAGGAACCCTGCTGAGCTCAGAGTTGCTGGAAGCGATGGAAGATAAGGTATCCTCCTGAGGATGGTGACTGACAGATAGATCTGCCTCACTCAGCAAGTCACTTAATGAATCCACCGTGAGAGATCTGTAAGGTTCCACACAAAAAATTGATATTATGTGCAAGTCACACACTCATTGTTAAATTAAGATGGTGTACAGATGCTTTGACTTTATGATGAACAGGAGAGAAGACAGCACATCACAATAAAATAAGGCAAAGTCTCTAAAGAAGAACCTCAAGTACTTCAAAGACAGTTATCCAAAGACTAGACAATTATACCCAATGTCCTATTTTTAATGCATTATTTGTCACAACTGGATCTACAAGAACTAATCCATTAATATTTATTAATACAATTTACATTCTAAATTAAGAATGCAGTAGAAATGCAGAGCTATGATATTTTAGATCCAGAATTATGACACTGAATTTGTTGGGGTTATGAGGGACTGTTCATGTATTTTAAAGATTCCTGGCTACCACAACCTCTAGTGGAATCAAATACTTCTATTAATTATGAGTGACAGAATCCTTGAGTAGCACAGAGTAGATAGAGAATGATGACTGTGGGAATCAGGCATGCATGTAGCATTTATAGAAGGTTCTGAAGATGCATGTGCTAAAAGAATAGCATTTTCAATATATACCTGTGCATGGTTATTCAAATAAAGTTGCCTTCTTTTCAGTTTTTCTGGGCACATACATGTAGAGTGAACAGGTAGAGGCAATTTGCCTTGCCTCTTCCAAACAAAATTACTTGTTCCAGACAGTAACTCCTGTTTGTGCACTGTGAATAAGATCCAAAACTTCTACATTTGCCAAACTATTCAAGGGGACTTCAAATGTAAAAAAATGTGTGATGCTCATTTGTCATAGATGCCATAGATTTGTCGTAGATGAGTCATATAAATGAGTCATTCCTCATCTGATACAGGTGGAACTTTAGTGCATGTAAAAGTGAAAATTCAGCCGCTGTATGATAAAATTCTTGATGCTATTATCAAACAATTATATACATCAATCTTACTAGTTATCACAGGCTAATCCTCAAAAACCTTAACAACTTACTTCATTTTATTTATGTCTGTTTGTAGCATATTTCTTCTGCAATGCCAAGAGAAAGTTAAGCCTAGAGTAGAGCTAATCAGAGAGCAATGACATCATACATGTTGGTTGTTCAGTCTTCCCAAAAAGCTGACCAACTTTTTATAGCTTTGCAAAATAATCTGCAGTTTTCTCACTCTTCCATAGGCTTCTTAATCACCTCCTTGACTGTTATCAGAAGCTCCGTTTTGAAACAGGTCTATATTTTAGTATCTTTGAGATCCTCCTGAAATGGAAGTAATAAATACTGTAGTATTAATGACTTGCCTGCTTTCAGTGTACTTCCAGAGGCCAGATAAGCCTTCCTAATGAAAGGAGAAAGTTACTCGCAGAATACATGGATGTGCTGATAGCCTTGATCCTGTAATTAGTAAATCCTGTTGCTGAGTTCAGTAGTGAGGCAATGAGTTCCTGAATTTAGGCAGGCTCAGTGAAAGAAGATGCTTGCAGGAGAGAAGCATAATGAAAGTTTACCAACAGCTAAATTAACCATTAACCACTGTCAACGCCTGTAGCTCGCTATGTTTTATCAATGCCTACAGCTGTGTGTAAGTACTGCTGAAAGCCGCATTTAAAGATTAGCCTGATCAGTATGCACAGGATGAATTATTACTCTAAGTGATAATCAACACTCCTAAAAAGGAAACCATTTTCTCTGTTGATTTTTTTTTCTCCTCCTTACAGCATCGTTATCTGTAAACACATTTTATCATTTGAACCGGCAAAAATATTTCCTTGGCTTCCTCTGCCTCATTTCATTACAAGGTCACCACTGCTTGAAAAAAAAACAACGGTAATAAAAGACCAAATTATGTTTATAAATGAAGCAATGCAAAGAAGATTTAAAATTTAAACTGATAAAAATGTAAATGTGAATACAATCAGCTTTGAAAAGCGATCTATGGGAAAAATCCTTAGTATTCATTATAAAGGAGAATAATTATTTACAGCAAAGTATCAAGGGAATATTAAAGGTTATCAAGAAGAAATGATTTACATTTCATTTCTCTGAATTTAATTTTTTAAACCAGAAAATCCCTTTAAATTAATTCTGCTGTCAAATGCCTTCAGCTTGGAGTAATACTACACGACAACCTGGATATAGTATTTCCATCATTAAAAGTGAGCAACACAACTGTGAACTTAACGTAATCACTGACACTTCAGGGACCCTAAAAAGGAGAAAAGTTTGACCTGAAATTTCCAATTAAATATGCTCCCAACAAAGAAGAAAAAAATCACATCTGGTAACAAAAGGTTTCCACTGTAACTTGCTAAAGTCTTAACAGTGGATGGTCGGCATTAGACTCATGCCTTCCAAACATATCAGGTTGGGGGGTACATTTTTTATGATGATCACTGCCAGGTCCAGTAACCAAAATGTCAAATCACGTTTTGTCTACAGCAAGGTAGCAGGAGGGGTAGGTGACATTGCTCTCTCCTTTTACTCCTTGCTGGTGGAATCTCGCCATCCCAGATGAGATTTCATGGGGCTGCAGAAAGGACTGGGTGAAGTGCCCTTCACTGCTGCCCTAGAAAACAGCAAACATGTTTTGTGCCTTGCAAGCATCTGCTACTCATGGTAGCAACAAATCTGATTTTCCACCATAGTTGTCAGAACACTGCAATTTACAGCAGGGCTCTGTGTATCTCACAGAAAGGAGAGATGAAAATATCAACTGGGCCAAAGAAACTGAGAGAAAAATTCAGAAAAAACGTAGTAAGGGCAATCAGAATAGATAATAAGGCAAAACCTGCATATGGAAAGAAATATTTATGCAGAAAATGTATCAGTGAGTTTTTAATTTAATCCTATGGTAATTTCCAAGCTTGAATCTGAGATAGACTTCATGATAAAAGGGATGAAAAAGTGGTTATATATACTGATCACTCTAACTTCTCTAAAAGATATCTTAAGTATTCATCAGTCATTATAAAATTAACCTGTCATATCTTGTAATGGCTTAGAGAATTCAGGCTGGAAATATCTCAGTGCTGGAGTGCTTTGCAAGTTTGATTTTCTTTGAAGTACACTGGAGTTTAATTAGAACAGAATCTTCAAAGAGTTCACCATTTGACTACCTATTATGAAAAAGGCTAAAGGTGGCTCTACATCACCGATTTATAATCTCGGTCTTGCAGATCCCTGGAACTTCCTGGTCATGATTTAGTCAGTGGAGTAGAAATGAGGGAACAAAGCAAGGCATCCAACAGCTACCCTACCAAAAGGGTGGACTTAACATCTCAGCCACTGCCCCAGAATAATTTCTGACATTTTCCCTGCCACTTCTTTTATTACATTCTGACAGAATGTCTACAAAAACATGCTTGCACAGTTGTCCCAGTCACCCTCAAACAGCAGCACGCCATGGCTTATAAGTCTTACTAACATTAATTAGATGTGAATATGTCATTGAATTATTTTTAATGTCTCACAGCTAGACCCCTGTAAGAAATCTGTACTGAAACTGTCGATAAGAAGGTGAAATTCTTCTCTCGTGTTATATTTTTTACAGTCAGTCTGCTGTTTGCCAGATAAAATTTCACTAAGCAGTCTCTGAGGTAGGATGGATATTCAGATTTTCATAGTTTCAGAAAGATGCAAAAATAATGTATCAACACACAGGAAGTCTAAATCATCCTAACACAGTGTGAAATGGGAGTAATTCAGGGTCATCGGATCCTATCTGTGTCTGAAATATTACATGTAAATGCAGAGGTGTTTATGAGGAACAGAGGTGCCCCAAGGAAACAATGTTCTCAGCCATCTCTTGTTGTTTCCCAGATTTTGTCAAGTTATTTTACAATACATTCTGTCTTAAAATTTTAAAGATGTTCATTGTGTGTCACATGAAGAGGGGATGGTATTAAGTAACTGCTGGCACTATAACCCCTGAAGGGCCTGGACCGTGTCTGTTTCTTTATTCCAATTTTTACATTTGGAAGGAACTCACAGAAGGAGAAAAACTGGACCTTTGTCAAAATCTCTGTTGGTATTTCTGTGATTTCCAAATTATGTATGGCTCTCATCTTGTGCCTACCTTATGTTTCAGAGGAACGTCTGAAAAGCCTTAAAAAGTACCAAATGCTTCTGGATCTAAATCAAAAAGTAAAGCTAAAGAGATGTTAACAGAATTAAGACGATCTTAATTTCACTATTCAGAATATCCAGACATGAAAATAGGGAATTTATCTATTCTGTGCTCGTTTTTACAATAAAAATGTTGTATGTCATATTCAAAAAAACAGGAAGGTATATAAAGTGTAGTCTCAAGTTAAAACAGCAGCATCCTGTAAGTTCAGTAATACAGAACAGTATGCAACAAAGGTATTTATATTTTAAATTTGTCTAAGATACAAATAATGGCAGTTCTCTCACTGTGTAAGACATTGTAATGTAGCTCCGTTTTCAAATGCTGTATGCTGTTTTGTATATGTAAAATTGGTGCTGCAGTACTTTGTAAGATTATGAAACCTGCTACTGTCAGAAGTGTAATAGGAACCCGCAGTGCTATTCATTTTCATGTCTTAGCTGAAAACCAGTAACGTTCTCATGCATATTTTTAATCGTATTTCAGTGCTTTCTAATCTATTTTGACTCAAATGACCTCTCTCCCAGCTGTGAAACCTATGGTGCCTGACACCCTTCCACTTCTCAATCACACTAACACATTGCCATTTGGCAAACAAAAGTAAAATATTCATTCTGCTTCACATCACACTTTGGCGTACCTTGCACACCTCTGTCTTCCTGGTCACCACACTAGTGGTGTATTTTACCATTTGGGAAATGCTATCAATTCAAATCAAAGTACATATACACTCAGAAGTTGCTTTTACTTACAAGAGGTTCTGCCATGATGATGCGAATCTTGCGTTCAGCCTGAGTAGTGAAGTTAACAAACAAGCTCTTCAGAACATATTCGCCTGGCTTACTGTCTGGGTCAACATTAATAGGCAACATGGCTGGAGGTCCTTTTTCTCTCTGCGTACCAGAAACAGGTGGGACGGGTGGCTTGATATATCCGTTGCCAACTGGAGAAGCTGAAAGGTAAAAGAGATGTATTTACTTTTGTGTAACTAAACATCTTTACTTTTCCAAAGCATCCCAATGGCCCACCATACCACCAAAGCACAGCTGCAGGCTAGTTGATAGTAAAATAAATATGCAATATATAAATAAAATTTCCATCTTGACATTACAGGTAAAACATAATCTAGAAGAGATAAAAGACAAAGCCTAACCTAATACATTGCAGTACACACTCGATCCTTTTTTCAGTTACTGACACTTAATTCTAATGAACAACATCCACATTTCCTACCCTATATCAATGAGGCCAGGTTTGTAACTCAACTGTCAAATAAAAAACTTATTCTTTAATGCTATTCAAACAGAGCTATCCTTACAAATGTCAGGAGTATGACCTGTTGGTTAAGGTGGGTTGTAAAGGGCCTGATTTTTATCCTACTTTTACAGGCAATAGACACATGCTAGAATATGGGAAATCCCAATTAGATATACGGAAGAAGTCTACTGTGAGAGTATTCAAACACTCATAGAGTGTTGTCAAGAGATACTGTGGAAACTCCGGTCTTGAAGATACTCAAAACTTGTCTGGATAAGGCCTGAGAAACATTCTGCAGTTGTTGAGCAGGGGTTGGACTACACAACCTCCAGAGATCTCTTCCAATCTAACTGTACTGCACATTGGTGAATTCCCCAATATCAGTATCATGATATTATGCACCATGTGTAGCTCTACAAGTGTTGTAACTGCTGGTGGTTGAGACAGAGGTACTTTGATGCAACGCAAGCAAATATTATGAATATTCATTGCTATAGGTGAATATAATATTTACCAATAGCACTGCATTCCAGAGTGTTACATGGTAAGTTGTGTCCAAGTTACAAAGAAGAATGAACTACAAGGATGGTTGCTGCACTTCTACTGCCTTCAGCATTTCCTTCTGAGGAATGAAACTGCAACCACTGCTAAAACTGTAACCTATTAACTAGATGGAATTGCTTTAAGAATAAATGAGGTTTTAGATCTATCCTAAATACTTCAACACTTAATTGCAGAAAAAAAAGCAAAAAAAAAAAAATCCCAATGATTAAATTATCGTTTAATAGTATTCAAGATGTGGTAGAATCAGACCCTACATTAATGCACTGAAACAAAAGATCCATTAAGTAAAAGGGAAGATATTTTCCTTTAGAAAATTAGCTTAGAAGTCTGTGATATAACTATAATGCACGACAGAGATGCTTTTGTTCATCTAGTTATTATTCTGCAAGCATTACATATGTACTGTACTTTGAAAATAACTCTCCTAATGGATAAGGTATACCACCACTCTCTAGCACAGCAGCATCACTTGATGGGTGAACTGGGTGATACTGTGGTCTTTCCCAGCCTTGGTGATTCTATGATTCTATGACTGTATGATTCTTCCATTCAGCTGGTTTTGTTACCTGCAATGTTTTACTTGATTTTTGAGTGCAAAACCATAATCAACTGAATTTTGTTAGTGCTGACTCTGCATCAACCAAACCATATAGAACGGCTGTATATTCAGACGATACAAAACTATTCCTAATATACACATTACTCTGACCAATAATTTACTTCAAACTAATGAAAAAAGGGCCTCTGTAAAAAAAGAGTACACACTGTCATCACCTAGGCTCTCCTGAAGATGAGGTGTGAGAACAGTGGGATGCAAAGGATCAGATGTAAATTTATACAGACTATCAAATCTGCTGTCTGATTGAAATTGCTTCCTCAAACAGCTTTGGAAAGGAGACAGACTGTTTTTTACAATCACCAATATATGTCGTATGTATCAAACATATCATTTTGATCAGCTCACAGCCATCCACTCACATGGTTTGACTGCTCAGTTAGGAAGAATGTTTTGCTGTGAGCAGAGAAACCACCCTTTTCCTGCATTAGGGCCCTGTGTGCAGCAGAAGCCATGTCCTCCCACAGCCCATCACCCCCTGTTCCTGCAGGCTCCCCTCAGCTCTGCACACAGGACCAAGCAGACCATCAGGCCTCCCATCCTGCCAAACTAAACCCCTTAAGGCCACGCACCTGCCTTCTGCCACCTGAGGCTTCCTCTCAAAAGGGTCTGTAGGAACCCTAGCAAATACAAACTTCACTCCTGTTCCTCAGACAGCTGAGGCTTAAATCAGCTGCTAAGAAAGAAGGGACTCGAAAGAAGGATGGAAGGAAGGAAGAAGGGTGTGCGTGGTCATTCACGCCTCACATCCTAATGAAATTAAGTCTAAGAAACACTGATTACGCTTCCTTAGAGCTGCAATCCTCGCCTTCAATCATTAGGGTACTCTGTCAGAATTTTGGAGACATTGGGATTTAATTCTTAATAAGAAGCCTATTAAGAACTGTGATATTAGGTTTATGACACAGGCTGACCTCAACCTATTTTCTTCCAGATATCTAACTGAGAAATCAATTACTTGCAATTATTTGAGAAAAGCAGGCACATGAGAATCTAATGAAGTTTAACAAGGCCAAGTGCAAGATTTTGCACTTGGGTCAAGGCAATCCCAGATATGAGCACAGGCTGGGAAAAGAACTCACTGAGAGCAACTCTGTGGAGAAGGACCTGGCAGTCCTGATGGACAAAAGCTGGACATGAGCCAGCAGTGTGCACTTGCGGCACAGAAGGCCTGCTATATCCTGGGTTGCATCAACAGAGGGGTGGCCAGCAGGGAGAGGGAGGTGATTGTCCCCTTCTGCTCTGCCGTTTTGAGGCCCCAGCTGGAGTACTGTGTCCAGGCCTGGGGCCCCCAGCACAGGAAGGATGCAGAGCTGTTGGAGTGGGTCCAGAGGAGGGCCACTAAGATGATCAGAGGGCTGGAGCACCTCTCCTGTGAGGAAAGGCTGAGGGAGCTGGGCTTGTTTAGCTTAGAGAAGGCTCTGTGGAGACTTCGTTGAGGCCTTCCAGTACTTGAAAGGAGCTTACAAGCAGGAAGGGGACCGACTTTTTACAAGGTCTGGTAGTGCTAGAACAAGGGGGAATGACATTATTTAGGTTAGATGTTAGGAAGAAATGTTTTACTCAGAGGGCCGTGAGGCACTGGAACAGGCTGGGGCACTGGGCAGCCTGATCCTGTGGGTGACAACCCAGTCCATGGCAGAGGGTTGGTACGAGGTTATCCTTAAGGTCCCTTCCAACCTAAGCAATTCTGTGACCGATTCTATGAATGATTCGTTGACGGCACACTGCAATAGAGAAATGTTATTATGAAGGCTGCTCTGAAAGTAGTGCCTCCTATTTTATAATGTTGGCCCACGATGTCAGAAGTGGATGTTGGTGATATGGCAGTTGAACCTTCCTACCACTATGCCGTTACAATTTGTTGCTGTGTGACAGATGGCAGCAGAAGGGCACTCTGATAGAATGGCATCTGACACGGAAGTGCAACTGAAGCAGAACCGTGTCATAAAATCCCTCCATGCAGAAAAAAAATTGCACCCACTGACATTCATCAACACTTGTGGAACATTTATGGAGACCAAAAAGTGAAAGACACTGCTGATGTCTTTCAGCAGTGGTGACAGCGACATGAAAGACAAGCCACGTTCCAGACGGTCATGCACATAAGTCATACAGTGAGATAGAGTGGCTCGATGATCTGATCCACACAAACTGGAAGACTATGACCAGGGAACCGTGCGTGGAGCTGAATAACAGCCTCAATGCACTGGAAAATTTTGGAATATCACGAAGTTTGCACCAGGTGGAATGCTTTCACAGGAACAGAAGGAACACCATATGAAGGTTTGTCATGACCTACTGGACCAATATGGGGCTGAACTGCAGTTTGAGAGTGGCAGTGGAATTCCCCATCAAAGAAGAAGTTCAAGATGCAGCCCTCAGCACGTGAAGTGATGCGTCTTCTGCTATAAGAAAGGGCTGATCCTTCTGGATTTTCTGGAAGCTGGACAAACTGTCAACTCTAACTGCTACATCACAGCTGACTAAGCTGAAGGCTTGAACTTCCAGAGTCAGATCACAGATAAAGACAACCTTTCTGCTGCAATATGGTAACACCAGACTCCCATACCAGTTTGAAGACTGTAAAGTGAATTGCCAATCTTGGCTGGACTGTCCTACCACACTCATCATGTAGTCCGGATTTGGTGCCTCCTGACTTCCAGTGGGTCACCTCTGTTGCTGCAGGTTTTTATGAGCACACTGGCTCATCACTGGTGAAAATGCATAGCCAATGATGCTCACTATGTTGAAAAAATATTGTTTTCCAGCTAAGAATTTGCTCTATCAAACAGTGGTATTGTGTAGTTTGTATCTGTTGCAGTTTCCATGGAAATAAATAGGTGGCATTACTTTTGGAATGGCCTATGTATTTTCGAGACTTGTCACTTCATCAGAAGCATTTATGCAGTTCTCCTTTAAAGTACATAACAGTGCATCCTTTCCCCCAAAAGAAAGTGATGTCCTGAGATTAATAGCTAACATTGCTGCACAATTACAGCAGGTACAGAAATGATTGTCATATGACATTTCTATGGTTCAAATGTTTAATACATGATTTTGTAGCCACTCACTGCCCATAAGCATCGTTGATGTAGAAGTCAGCACTGCTGACAGCAGGAGGGCTCTGAGTAGATCCTGAGTTGGTAGTAAACTTATGTAAGAGCTTGGCTTTCTAGTACCTATTTTCAGTTGCATTACCTCCCTCCTCATTTGCTATGCTTGATAGTTACCTTGCAAAAACTTGTCCCAGACTACAATGTCACTGACCTCTATACTGACGCTTTAACAGTACATAGCTCTTCTTCTACACTGAGAGCCCTACAAAGCCCTACAAAGGTCATAAAAAGAAAAGATTCTTCTGAGACATAATACTGCAAATCAAGGACTGAAAATTTAAGAATTTTTGAATTAAATAATCCACGATTGGCCCCTTTGTGTTGATACATTATATTGCAGGCATTAAAAATAATAATAATAAAAAAGCATCACCTTCTGCCATCTCTGCAAGTGAAACACTCTCCTATTAAATAAAAGGCACAATTTTTATGTGCGAAATCACCGTATGAAGTCAGTGTGGGTTTATGCAGAAGGGCAGAGGTGGGATGCTAACAAGGGACTTATACTCAATTCAAAATGCTGTTTTCATTGACAAATTAAGTCTCCACCACGTAACTTCAAAATAATACTGTTCTCCTACATGAAGAATTACCAGAACGGACCACTGAAACCTTTAGTCTGAACTACTAACATACAGTAGGGTGTTGGTCTGCATACAGACACTGAGTTAAAACAAACATTTCAATTAGAGAAACATAATTCTTTCCCAAGGAAAATGAATGCTGATTGCCATGCAGAGAGCAGGAGTCCATGGCAGCCCAGATGCCCGAGGGCCCTGCCAAAGTAGGGAATCTGCAAGTCGATTCTAGGAAACTCTATACGTATTTAAATCTCCTATCCCACAAAAATCTGTGAAAAAGGTGAACTATGCCTGATCAGCTGTAAGATGGCTGCACCTTTTGGGGTGCAATTCTGTCAGATGGCTACTTCTCTCAAACAACCAATTTTGTTGTTAACAAGATGCATTCTTTATTTCCTATTCTATCTGCAATAAGCTGTACTTCAAAGTGTTCAATGAATACTCTGCTTTTCCTACAGATTATTTTCACTTAGTTCAGGTTATAACCATAAAATTTCCTCACTGTTACGCATCTGAAAGCACTTAAAAGCAAGTAAGAAATAAGGGACAAGCAATGAAATATCAGAAACCCTTATCACCACAACAACATAGTATTGCCATAGAATGAATTACTGAAATACAATCATTGCTATTTTTTTCCATGTATCATAGTTTCCCTGATTATAGATATAGCTGCGAAACAGCACAGCAGTTTGACCACACGGTCACTAAGGTGATAATGGGAACGAGGACAACATTCAGCTACCATGCCAGAGTCTCTGCTATGATTTACATGCCAGGTATTTTTCTTAAAGCTCTAAGATAAAGCAAAACAACAGAAAGACCAAGACAGCCTAAGAGCACACTACGCTGGATACCACGTCAGCCAAACAGCTACTGAATTTTCAGTATCTTTAACCACAAGAAACAGAGATGGCATTCTTCTCGTTAACTGTGTCAAACTTGCACTATAGCAAACCACAAACAGACTAATTCCACAAACCACAACATGTATTTTCAGTAGTTTTGTACCTACCGAGCCCCTTTATAAAGCTGATCACACTGGATTTTCTCCAACATGCTACTGTAATATCCATGAGCCTGCGAATACCTGAAATGCTCCGCTCAAGTTAGAAAAGTCTGAATCCTTTTCTAACCGAAATCAAAAAGGAAGGTAGCTGCTTCATAATCCCGTATCACACTTCACTATACATTTTCCATCATTCTGGTCCATGTTGCTTTTAGTTTTAGCTTAGGTTTTGGGTTTTGTTTTTCAAATAGACAAGTGCTGAAGACCTACGATGTGTGAGCGAGCGCGGGCCTCCGGATCAGATCAGCCTTTCCATAACCAGAGAGGTAATTTTTAGCTTCAGCATATGATGATGACCACTCACAGAGAGGCTGCACGTCTATATTTATCCACAAGTACATACTATGCTGACAGATTAGTGAAACTACTTTCAGGCACTCCAAGAACATGAGACAGGATAATGGAGTTCCACATAAACAAACCACGCGTATCAAATGCATGCATGATCATACAGTTCAAGCTGAAAGCAATTAGTATAGAAAAGCAAAGCACAGAGACAAAGCAGGATGCGTTTTGTTTTGTAACTAAGGCCTTATGGCCTACAGTACACACAGCCCAAATTCCTTGAGATAAAACCAACACAGTATCTGTTCTTTTCCCATGCCAAGAGTCAGTGACAAACCACATATCCTTAAGGATAATTATACATCTGATCTGTGCATCTGTTGAATGACTCTTGAAGAAAACGTGCTTTGTTTTAAAACCGTTGCTGTAATAATAAAAAGAAAATACATTATTAATCAAACCGTCAGGAATTTAATTTGCAAGGACGCAGTACACTGTGCCAAGGTTAGCAAAAGGTGCCTGGTGTGCCCTTCAAAGGACATACCCATTTTAGTGTGAGTTTGACAGGTAAAGTGGAGTGACCTCATTGGCAGCCTTTCAGTACCTAAAGGGAGCCTATAAACAGGGGGGGAATCAATTCTTTACAAGGGTAGATAACAGCAGGACAAGGGGAAATGGTTTTAAGTTGCTGCACAGGCTGCCCAGAGAGGCTGTGGATACCCCATCCCTGGAGGTGTTCAAGGCTGGGTTGGATGGGGTCCTGGGCAGCCTGGCCTAGTATTAAATGTGGAGGTTGGCGGCCCTGCCTGTGGCAGGGAGGTTGGAGCTTCGTGATCCTTGAGGTCCTTTCCAACCCGGGCCATTCTATGATTCTGTGATTCTGTGTAAAGAGATCAGAATTCAAGGGAAACTTGGTGAAAAAAAGCCAACTAAAGTTCTAGAAGATTCTGCCCGAGTGACAGAAATAGTAAGATTCCCATCGGTAATGTGGTGGAAGTAGTACTTTAATGGAAGTATTATTTTCATAATTCCTTTGCATATTTTAACAAAAATAATCATAAAGGCATAAACTTAATAAAGCACAGTGTGAATGAGTTGCAATACGTACGTTAGCAATGAATTTCTTTAAAGTACAGGACTTCACAATGAGCAACGGATACTACTAATAACTAATCTTTTAGTGTTTCTGATCCTTGCTCAGGAGGATTTACACTCAGTAAATGAAAGACCAGATAGAATTCAGTGCCTGTTTGAGCCCCACATCCAGACAATTTGGAAAGTAAAGGTGGTACAGGTTCTGGTCTTCCTTTCTAAAGGGAAATCAATTATATGCAATACAGTTTGTCTACATACTTCACCTACTCCTTATTTATTTATTTTTATATTAAAGCAGGTTTTGCAGCAATAGATTCAGTCAAATGTAGCATTTGCAGTTAACATTCTCTGTACAGGACACGCATATTCAAAAAGTAATAGAGGATCTCTTCATCCCTAGGAGAACGCAAGCTAGCCCTCAATCTGGAAGTACAAATGATTACCAGCACTAAAGAAGGAAAGCTATGTCTACAATGTCATCACTTAAGGCAGATTCATACAACAGCTTTTATATGGAGCTTAGAAGCTGTTACAAAGCATACAAGCAGCTACTTTAAAGTTTTTCATAATTACCTTAAATTTTATTTCGGTAAATTTGCAGTTGGGAAGAGGGAGAGGTGTCTGAGAAAGGGTGTATTTACTCCCTGCTTTACCAATTTCTCAGCTACCCAAAGCCTTGCTTGAGGACAACTATCTTTTCTGACCATGCTAAATGGGGTTCATCACAGAATCACTTCTGGATTACTGAGAAGAATCACTTTGATTTTTACATACATTGCCCTTCTTTTGTACTGCAGCCCTTATTTTGAACCCAGACTGACTTAATATCTGTTTGAAATCTGAGTTCAAATCCCATCCCAAGTTAAAGACTCAGTGAAAAATCCAATCCCTTTTAATTGTCTTTATCTGACACACCACAGGGAACAGGAACAAAGGGCAGAACAGAGGGGATTCCCAGGTCCCTCAGACATACTGCTTTTCACTTCTTCGCTTTCTGTACCTGCAAAATAGCAACTCACGTTCTTCCCTAAGAATTCAGTTCTATTCGGTTACCATTCTTTCCTTATACATAAAAAAACAACAAAACAAATCTCTCTTTTGATCCTGCCTTCCTGCTTCAGGAAATGTTATGGATCCACAGCTTTCATTTTGAGAATCCTTATTTGGTATTCTTCTATTGTCCAGCTTTGATCTGATTTTCATTTCAACTTTGTGCTTTAACTTATTAAAGATTACAGTGTCTAGTCAAGGGATAGGCAGGGATGGCTTATTTCATTTGCAAATGAAGGGACTGCTTTGCAGAGCAAAATTCACTCACTGATAGCAATCTGTACACAAACACTGCAGGTATAGACACAATGTACATACAATATACAGTTTCTGTAGCAAAAAGCTCAAACTTGTTCTCTATCAGTAGGACAAAGCTGTCTCCAAAACTGTAATTAAGACAAATCTCAGTGAACTTGCATTTTATAACACCAGGTTGTGATGACTCTTTCTCAAACTGTTCAAGTAATTTCTGGGAGAAGACACCAGGTCATTCCGTGCTGCTGTCCTTGATGTACCCTGGGAGAGATATCTGTGTAAAATGGCATGGGGGAAGAGAATAGGAGGAGATATTTTCAGTGATAAAGGCATTCCAGAGCTTGGTAACAGATGCAGCTGAGATAAGAGCAACATTCTAAATTATTTCTGTCTGAAGACTTTGTGAAGAAATGCTCGTTAAGCTTAGATATATTCATTCAGAATGCCTGTTGAACTACAGGACACAGCTCCAACCTCGTGCAGACTTGGCTGGGCAATCTTTCTCCAAACTTTCTTTCCCTATTACGATAAGAGATTGTAAATTCTTTGTGAACACAAGGAACTGCAAAGCCAGAAAGCAGGAGACTAATTAATGCAGCCACTAAGCAGTGGCTGAGTTGCTGGTGAAGCATAATAAGCACTGGCCAACCCAGTTAGAAAAAGAAAGCTTAGAATTATTGCATGTGTACGCACCATGTATCTCATCCACAAAAACAAGTGTATGGCCCCTCAGTAGGCCTGATGGGGTGCTAAAAATACCACTAGTGAAGCATGCTTTTCTCTGTGGGTGCTCTGTACAAACTGCTCAAACACTCCACTCGGAGATGAAGTAGCCATCTTTTGAGATGAACACCATTGATATATAACCAGTTAACATGGATATTTCTGGGCAGCCTGATCTGGTGGTTGGCGACCCTGCACATAGCAGGGGGGTTGAAACTCGATGATCATGGTGGTCCTTTTCAACCCAGGCCATTCTATGATTCTATGATATCTCTGTCCAAGCTCAAGGATACAGAACAGTCTGAGCACACGCTGACATGCTCTGTTTGGTTGAGTGTGGTAAAGCACCAATTAGCTTCAAGTGATGGAGCTCAACCTGACACCTCAGGAAGGCTGAAACTGCAGCAGCAGCCTTCTGGCTGTCACGTTCCAGCTGCTGGCAGGTTGGTGCAAAGCTCTGTAATTCGCATATGGGCACCGCAATTCTGCGCGGGGGAGAGGCAACTGATGTAAGACCCCTCAGAACAAAGTGGTGGGTGGCACACATTTTCTCCTCTTGCAACAGAGCATGTCTCTGTACACAGGGGACTCGAGAAGGGCAACAGCCAAAACAAACAAACGTACAAGAAATCCTGTTGAATATGTCCATCCCCTTTCGACAGTCCTTTTCACTGACTTGGCAAAACTCCTAGTAACTAAGATGTAAGATGTAGACTTTCCCTCTTTCCCTTTCCTGAGTTACTGGTTAGAGTTTGTGCTGCTTAACAATGCTCTCGGGGTTCTCATCTCAGATCCCTGCAGGACATCTGAGTGATGCAGGAAAGCAATCCGTACCTCCCAACCCATTCCCTTTGCTCATCATTTCTTTTTCTGCTCCCTCTCTCCCAGATTTTTGCTTTCTTATTTGCATATGAGCTGAAGATATGTGAGAATGTAGGCATATAACGTAGAGAAACATTTTTAGCTGGGCTTATTTTAGAATTTGCTTAGTTGGTTTTACGATTAAAGAATAAAATAGTTAAGTGACATGGGAGAATCCCAAAGAGATTTTCAATTACCATTTGAGTGTTCCATCCGGGGGTGACTTCTCAGTAAAGGAAATATATTTATTGCCTCTGATGGGATCCAATTCAAACATAAATCATTTTCAGTTTCTGTACTTTATACTGTAAGGAAATGCTGCCTCTTTGAAGACTGGCTTGATAATAACTGTATGGGTGCCTTTCTTATATGACTTCAAATGCTTTGTTATCTTTACCTGTTGATCCAAAACTAAAAATGGCTTTAAAATAAGGGTGGGAAGATCTAATCAGATCATCATTTTCAGATGAGCAGATTAACAGATTTTAAAACAATTAAAACAAAAAGTATTGCATTTCTGAATCTCTGCCAGATTTTCTTTGGGCTCCAGTTCTGATTAAAAAAATAAAAAAAACCTTTTAATTTTAAATAAGGATGCCACATTCTTTTATACTTCATATGCAAAGTTAAAAACCTCTACTTCGGTTTGAGTGAATGAAAAAATAGCTTCCTGTAAGTTTTTCAGATGGATGTTTTGTTGGGTTTGCTTTCCTTTTAGAGACACGAGGATGAAGATATTCCCGTCATTTTGTGGCTGATGGGTGTCAGCAGAAGAATTATTTTTAGGGAACTTGGAGAAGCGCCGAGGAAGCACGGGGCTACAGGAATCCAAAAGAGACAAAATGGTTACTTCCAAAAGAAGGATGAGCAGACAGGGAGGATGTGACCTGCATCTCCCAGCCCTACGCCTCTCCTCTTGGAGAGAGGATACCTTTTTTTCATAGAATCATAGAATGGCCTGGGTTGAAAAGGACCACAATGATGATCAAGTTTCAACCCCCCTGCTATGTGCAGGGTCGCCAACTACCAGACCAGGCTGCCCAGAGCCACATCCAGCCTGGCCTTGAATGCCTCCAGGGATGGGGCTTCCACAGCCTCCTTGGGCAACCTGTTCCAGTGCGTCACCACCCTCTGTGTGAAAAACCTCCTCCTAATATCGAGCTTAAATCTCCCCTGTCTCAGTTTAAGACCATTCCCTCTTGTCCTATCACTATCCACCCTCGTAAACAGCCATTCCCCCTCCTGTTTATACGCTCCCTTCAAGTACCGGAAGGCCGCAATGAGGTCTCCCCGGAGCCTTCTCTTCTCCAAGCTAAACATGCCCAGTTCTCTCAACCTTTTCTCATAGGAGAGGTGCTCCAGAGAGGTGCTCTTTTTTCTTCCTCCTAAATGTTCTACAATAAAACTGTGAGAGCATGGGCAAGATGGAATATTGAAAAGACATCAAATGCTTGCACTCTAGTCCTATTTCAGTTTAAATATCTATCTCAGACGGTAGAACCAGAACGCTTCATGAATTTTTTGTCTATCAGTCCACAATTCCTTTTCCAAACTACAGACAAATGTTGGTTTGTGCTGATAAAAACATGTGTTTTACTGGAATGGAAACAGCCTTATGGTTAGGGATGATGTTGCTCCTTCACAGCCTATGAAAACCTGTAACCAAACACATTTTTTACTACACAAAAAGAAGCAGGCTATGGCTCATTTCCTCCTGCAACTGCATGGTTTGAACAGTCCTATTGACCTCTGCTTACGGCTCAGAGTGGATTTCCTATAGGTTTTTGCTTATTTTGCACTGTAAAAAATTCATTTGTCATTTCAAAGTCATTTTTAAACTATTGTGTTTCACAGCGTAGTACTACACTGAACAAAAACCTTTAAAACTGTAATCACTTCCTTCACCACATCTCCTGATGCACCTAATTGCTGCCTTTTAGGGAAAGGCTTAAATTTAGCCACTTACAAGCTAAATATTGAGTTTAACATAGTCATCAAGACTCCAGGTAAAGTAAGTGAAGAAAGACTCATGCTTTCATGAAATCTTTCTTAGAGTCTTAACTTAAGACAGAATAAATCCCATTCTAAGTGATTGCCAAGCAAGAACTGACAACAAAGACAGGCATCCAAGGCTTTTAAGAGATGACTGTCATTCTCAGTCTCTAAACTCTCCAAGAGTATCTTGTACAAACCAAACTGCATCACAGCGCATCTCAGCTGCTGCTGGCTAGGCTTCATATCATTGATTGTGTGGGTGGAAAATGGCACAACACCAGGAGTAAACCAAGCTGCGAGCTGGCACTGTTAACTGGCAAACTAAACCTCTGCAGGACAAGAAAACTTTTACAAAATGTTATGAAGCTTTCTGTGATGAAAGCACAGTAGAGATTTTTGTGAATCAACACTAGCATGAAAATAAGTCAGACTAATCCATTCATATTCTCCCCTACAATGGAGCACACAAAGTAACATTTATACAAAGAAAAACGAGAGCAAAAGTTTTGCAGCCAAAATCAGGATTAATAACTATGATCAATCCTCTACTCTTCCTTTTGATTGAATCATTATTGTTATTACTACTGCAGCAGCACACTCACAGCATTGTCTGTCTCCTTTACTGAATTAAACACTATCTGGCCTCTGCTTATAAGAAACCAAACACACAACCATCAGTGTATCATCTCTTATTAGCCATACACTATTACGATGCTGTAGTATCTGATAACTCTTATTAACAATAGACTAACAGCTCTTCCTTTGAAAGGTGAACTCCCTGGTTTCTTAGCCATTAAGGCAAACACAAATGTTTGCTACTAGACTCAGACCCCAGGATGTAAGTATTTCTCCTTATATTCCAGAATACACAAAGAGCAAGACAAGAATTATTTTACCATCCACATTAGCTCAGTGAAGCTTTTTGGTTGTCTACCTCACCTACAGCTGCTAAGAGAAAGACTTTTACTTGAGCAGAACAGTGAAGCATGTAGGCTTTAGCTGGATGTGTCTACATACCAGGCAGCTCCAAAAACCCCACACAGCGTGGACAGGAACACAGACAGGTCATTGATCTCCTGCTGGTCAGTGAGCCATTACAGAAAGCAACTTCCATATATTGAAATGTCTAAATGTCACTAAAAGTTACTGCCAGAAATACATTATTGAACTGCTGTTTAGTGCCTCACCTGCTCATATAGGTAACACAAAGTGAGCTGGGAATTGATGAGAGAAGGCTTCAATTGAAACAAACCAGAAGGAACATCTTATCTCTCTGTTCTGCTCCTGCACAGTTCTGGTGACCCTGTGATGTCAGAAGACTGGGGATGGGATTTCCTGCCCTCGCTTGGAAACCCAGGAGCATCACACGTAACTCTGAACCACACATTTATGCTTTCCTGTAGTCAAAGGCAAGGAAAAGACACCCGCAGAGATGATAATCAGCTAGTTATGAGAATAAAGAAAGGTCCCTAGGCTGATTATCTGATTTTCCAAATACTCACACACCTTAAGCACTGGGAAAACAGAATAATTTCTCAGAAAAACCTAAGAGCTTAATAACTTCAGAGAATCATAAACAATTATTTTTACGGGATATTAAAAGGGATATTCAATATTACAGAGGGGTGGGACAAAACTTACATTGTAATAGTTCTTTTTTAAAGTGTCCACAAGGACTATCCAGGCAACTGTAGCCCAGGGAGCCTGACATTCCCTCAGGGACAAAAGCTTTGATTAGTAAGGAACTAAGGCGTTCCAACACAATGCCATAAGCATAGGTTTATGGAAAGTAGATTTTACTAAACTAACTGTATCTTTTTATGAGATTATAACCTTGGTTAACAAAGTTAAAAGAGGAGTCTTGTATTTCTATTCGATGACTGCATTGTTATCTTACCAATTTGCACAATGAGAACCATGAAATCAATGTATTACAAGAAGAACAAGTTAAAAGCTAGATAACAGATACGTCTCACGCTGCTTAAGAAGGAATCATACCCTAATGCTTCTAGTGGAGTTACAAAGATCACTTCTCAGTCTTGCACTACTTACCCTTTCTATTCATGACCCAAAAGAAAAGAAGAAGCAACACATTTCTATGGAGTTTACAGGCAAAACAGATTAACGGTGGTTGACAGAAAATCAGCAAAGTAGTCATTCTAATTTGAATAGCATTAGGAAAACTACATGCAAGCATATAAAAGATATTAATTCTAACATATACAGAATTGCATATCCAGAAAGAAAGAATGCACGCCACAGGGACAGAATAAGGCTTTCTATTCCTGGGAAGCACTGATTATGAAAAAGGCCTGAGACCAGGATGACTAATGTGTTGAAAACAGGCTGCTATTCTTGTGACCTGAAGAGCTATGGAGAGCCTTTTCAAGCAGGATAAACAAAGCAAAAACAGGAAACCTCTACTGCTGCACTGCCAGAGGCTTTGCAACAGCAGCTGGATGCTCAGTCCCATTCTGGTGTCTGCAACTTGAGAAAGATGCTGATGAACTGGAGGACATTCAGGAAAAGCAACTGCAATTAATTACCGGAAAACTTGTCTGAAAGGTTAGATTAGTCTGACCATGAGAGAGTTACTGGGTCATCTAATCAACTTCTCTAATGCCAGGATTCACCTATTTGCAGACACACTGAGTCACTCAACCAAAAATGCCTTTTCAGACAATACAAGCAATCGGGTGTAATTCATCATGTTCTAATAAAAACGTCTAAACAGCTCATCCGAACAGCACCCTGTCTGCCGGCTATCAGGAGAGCTTCGTTTGATGTGTCTGGTGCCACGTAGAATCATAGAATGGCCTGGGTTGAAAAGGACCACAGTGATCACCGAATTTCAACCCCCCCTGTTATGTGCAGGGTCGCCAAGCACCAGACCAGGCTGCCCAGAGCCACATCCAGCCTGGCCTTGAGTGCCTCCAGGGATGGGGCATCCACAACCTCCTTGGGCAACCTGTTCCAGTGCGTCACCACCCTCTGTGTGAAAAACTTCCTCCTAATATCCAGCTTAAACCTCCCCTATCTCAGTTTAAGACCATTCCCCCTTGTCCTATCACTATCCACCCTCGTAAACAGCCATTCCCCCTCCTGTTTATATGCTCCCTTCAAGTACTGGAAGGCCACAACGAGGCCTCCCCAGAGCCTTCTCTTCCCCAGGCTAAACAAGCCCAGTTCTCTCAACCTTTCCTCATAGAAGAGGTGCTCCAGCCCTCTGATCATCAAATGAACCCCAAAGATGCCTAGAGATTATGTGAGAGGATTTCCATGCCTGCTAAACACAGAAAAGTAACAGAAATTTGCTGATAGACAGCTCTTCATTCATTAACATCCAATGGCTGGAATTTTGAACTAGACAAATGCATTAAAGGAGTTGAACAGAAAAGGAAGTAAATTAACTACAGAAATGCCATTAAGGCTGGTGCTGATTCCTCCATTAGTGGAAATTTAAGATTTTTTTTTCTTTGAAAATGTGCTTTAGCTCAAACAGAAATTAATTCAGAGAAGCCATAAAGCCTGCTCTATGGGGAGAACAGATTGGATGACACAATGGTTTTGCTGGTTGTATAATTTATGACTTGTTGAATACGTTAGTAGGAAACATATCACTGAGAACAATCTGTCATTTGTAGAAGGATGATACAGATGTTCTAAGAAGGATTCCTCTATCTCTAATCCACAAAATATCATGAAACAGAAGTCCAAATGCCTATCCGTACTTGATTTTCCTTTGTACATCCAAGTACAAATGTAACTTCTATGATCAGAGAGTCTGATCACAATTATTCCAGTAATTTCCAACCACGCAAACGTGACAAATATATTTTGGAGAGGGTAATTTTGATTTCATTTTATTTTATTTTGTAGACTAGACCTCAAGAGAACATTATAACGGAGGCATCTTTCTGGATGATTCAATTTTCAGGGAATATTTCAAAGTGAAAAAGTCAAATGAGAAGGTATACTGCCAGAATAATTTTAAAATATCCCTTATAACCAGAAGTGGTTTGCCGTAAGAAAATGCTTGTATTGAGTAGTGAAGCTCTCTGAAGCCCTGTGATGAGCTCCACAGAAATCATATTCCACTGTCTGAGTGGATGCCTGAGGAACACAGAGGAATTATGGCTGAAATGCTATTACTGACAGCATGTTCACGTGCACTTGAAGATGGATTGTCCTCAGAATCTGGAAGAGGCTAGAGTCAATTCTTTGTATATGATGCCTGAGACAGATCACCTGCAAATGCCTGCTCATCTGCTCCTGAATGAAGCTGAATCAACATAAAGATTCAAGATTCCCTATATAGTAGCACACTCCAAATTAAGTCCAGTTTCATACTCGGGCATACAAGGAATGTTGTGGGAATGGCATTACACAATTAGACACAATTAGATATTCCATCTACTGGCTGTGATTTTCTTCATTCTTCTTCTGCAGAGCATTAAGAAGTTCACTACATCCAGTAATCTGTCCTGCTTCTGTTCCAGGGTGTACTTTATAATTCAAAGTGCGGGCTCCAAGGGGACAGGAGAAGATAATTATATTTGTACTATTAAGTAAATAGGCCAGAACACTTCTGGAAAAACTAATTCTCCATGTAGGAAGAAATTAGAAAGAGAACCGTACCAACCCCCAAAATACACAGATGATTTTCTAAGTAGGTATAGAATCAAAAAGTCATTTCAAAGGAAAGAGAGTAGGCAGTGGCAATGTTGTTTCATAATCTGTGTTCTTACCGTAAATTCTATTAGTTCCAAACATCAGATGTTGTTATGGGACATCACTTCTCATCAGGCACAATGACAAGCTATATTAGCATAATGGGCTGTTATTCCCAGATCCATGTGATCCATG